>NW_004524918.1:427690-441018 GCF_000260255.1 Octodon degus
CCGATACAAAAGGTTGAGTTTGGGAGTGCACATCAGCAGTAGAGTACTTGCCTAGCATGCACAAGGCCCTGGGGTGGATCCCCAGCCCTGCATGTAAATAAAAATTAATATTTTAAGAAAAAGCTGATGTGTGCAGCCTGATTTTACAGAATCTAAAGCAAGAGGCACAGGATCACCACAGGCGCATCCTAGGACCCGTGCCGTGACATAGGTGCTGTCACTTCGCTTACAGATAGTCTGTGGTGTGTTCAGTGGCACCAGCTGTGTCTTCAGTTCTGTTTCCTACTGGCCACACGTTTTCGTGGCTTCCTGTGAAGACATGCTCAGCCTCTCTCACCATCCGGCCCTTGGAGGGCAGCCCAAACTTTACCTTTGTAAATCCTATTGCTGTGAGTGTCTCCTGCGCTTGGGTGGGAATCGGGTATTTTCATAGGGTGAGTGCCCAGTCTAAGGGTGGGAGCAGAAGTCCATTTTACAGAAGGCCAGGAGGTCAAGCTAGGTTCATCTAATCCCTGGGAGAGGTATCGTCAGTGGCAATGCAAGCTAACGCAGCTGCTTGGTGGGGCTGCCACTGCTTCCCTTGGGTTATGGCAAGGAAGGAAGCTGCATACCCACTGCCTGTTACAGTTTATACCGAGACAGCCCCTCAAAGCCTCGTGTGCTCAAAGGCAGGGTGTTTGAATGGTGACTAGTTATGCGTACAGGACAGCTAGCTAGCTCTCTATTAGAAGGTGGTGGGGGTCTGGAGATGTAGGTCACTTAGGGCGGGCCCCAGCAGGATGTACCTCCCTTCACCATTCTCCCTCCACACTTCACTCTGCTTCCTGGCTGCCATGAAGCGAGCCACTTTCCTCTGCCAGGGGCTTCCACCTACTGAGCACTGCCAGTTCAGCTCAACTGAACCATCCTTCCTTGGAGCCAGCCACCTACGGACTAAAAGCAAAGCCAAAGGAAGCCTCTCTTCCTTTAACCTGCAGGTGTCAGGTGCTGTGTCTAATCCCTGAGGAATGTAGCTAAGATCCTCTCCAATTTGGGCAGCCAAGGGCAGCCAGCCCCACCCAAGCCTCAGTCCCAGCAGAGCAGGGCTCAGGAGGTTCAATTTCCTAACCCTGCGCAGATTCTGTTTCAAGTCTTTGGATGAACTCCTGGCCACAGACCATGGGCTGTGCACACCAGGGCCACCTGGGGCTTTTAAAAGGCCTGGCCCTGGTCCATCTCAAGAGTCTGATTTAAAATGATAAAGGATGGATAGAAAGGAACAGGGGGACAGATCTCTTGCAATAGGGGAAGGGCCCAAGGGAACAAGAGTGAGGGGTGAGAAGGAGAAAAGGGGGAAATAAGAATAAAAAATGAGCCATGTACAGGAACCTAATAACCATAGTTAATGGAAGCACTATGCCATAACATGAGCTAAGACAAATAAGATGAACAAGTGCGAGAAAGAGGATAGAGGAACCAGGAAAAGAGGGCGAAAGAAGGAGGGAAGAGAAAGAGGATTTTTTTAAAGTATTGATCTAAAGGCCAGCAAGATAGTTCAGTGGATTAAGCACTTGCTTAGGCAAGAACAGGGGCCAGAGTTCAATCCGAGGCACAACAGTCCATGCCAGCCCCGCCCCCAGGCCCACTGAGCTAGCCACCAAGACCAGTGGCACATGCCTGTAATCCCAGTGCTGGGGAGGCTGAAAACAGGAGGATCACTACAAGTTCAAGCTGGATAGCGAGACACTGCACATACATACACAAAAAATAAATAAATTT
Source organism: Octodon degus (assembly GCF_000260255.1). Taxonomy (NCBI): domain Eukaryota; kingdom Metazoa; phylum Chordata; class Mammalia; order Rodentia; family Octodontidae; genus Octodon; species Octodon degus. The sequence goes on from NW_004524918.1 coordinate 429,449, forward strand.
AAAAAGAAAAAGAAAAGAAACAAGCTGTAATATGTACTTGTAACCTTTCCCAAGATGCTTGTAAACTGCCTGAATTGCACAAATGTATCACAAAAATTTAAAAATTATTAAAACTAAAGCTGCCTTGAAAAAAAGATCTGTGGAAAAGGCCTGCAAGCCACGGCGTCTGCACTGCGCAAGCGCTCCATCCCCACCCCAGCGAGGGCGGGAGCGACCCCACTCCAAGAGTGCTCCAGACTCTGGAAGTCTGTCACCAGGTGACAGGAACTCACTGGCAGGGTACGAGAAGGCAAGAGAGGTGGATCAAGGAGACAAGGAAAGTCATAAATTAAAAACTGTACTTTTAAGAAGACTGCATGTCCAGACACGAAGTTACCCAGAGTTATCGGTGTCTGCACTCTCTCGTTTATACTTCTTTTCTTTCAGGCCCATCACCTCCAAACTTCCTTAAAGATACTTGAAATCCATAAATTACCCTAACCTATAAGGTAAGGGGCAGAATCCTGACCTTGAAAACTAAATAACTAAATTAGCTTAATTGATAAGGTGAAGGGCAGATGTTGACTTTAAAAGTAGACTGGGCCCCTACCTCTCACCTGTAAAAGTGAAATGAGTCATTATCCCACTACTGTGAATGGGGCCATTGAGTCTTCTCCTGTAAACCAACCCTGAACTTTCTATAGATTCACAAATTCTATCATCAAACACACATAACTATACCTGGTTCCAGGCCATAATACGCCTGTCTCCGGAAGGCACACACTCTACCTCTCTGGATGCATACTTTTAAAGCTTAGCCTAATAAATTTCTTTATGCTTCTTTACCTGCGCCGTCTGAAAATCCTCTTGCAGTCATGGGAGTCAGCAAACCTGCAACCTGGGCTCGAGTGGAATCAAGGTTTCCCACCTCTGCCTTGGGGTCTCCTTGGCCACTTTTTGGTGACGTCACCACTTTGGGGCAAAGGTTTGTTCCATGTCATTTTCAGAGGCAGCTGTCAAACAGCGTTGAGCTGAACTGGCAGTGCTCAGATGGAGCCAAACTGACAATGGAAGCCAAGGCTGCGCCGTAGCTCAGTGGGAGAACATGTGTCCTGAGGTCTGTCCCCTGCACAACCCCACAACTGCCAGATTGACTAGACATCTGTCCCTTGTTTTATTTTTATGAGACAAGGCTCCAAGGCTGGCCTTGAACTCCCTATATTTCCCAGACTGGCTCCAGGCTCACAGTGATCCTCCTGCCTCAGCTTTCCGAGTGCTGGCTGAGATTACAGGTATGAGCCATCATTGCACCTGGATGTCTCTTCCTCCTATCCAGGCTCTTTCTCATTTTTTTTTAAATCCAGGCAGCAATATACAACCAGGTAGTGGGATAAACACTCTCACAGCACAGTCACTTGTGAAAATCATGCTTCAGGCCAGCTATCTGCCCCATTGCCCATGCAAGAGTGTGACAAGAGCCTCCGACCCCATTCATGAGGACTTGGAAGTCCACTCTCCACAGTAGAAAGTCAGCGTGGGAAGGAACCTGAGCAGTCCCCTGAGACAGCTTCCTCTCTGTACACCCAAGGAAGCTCCTGCCCAGAGTCACCTGGCTCGACTCAGTCCATCCAGGACAGCTATGTTTGGGGCAGAAAGTAAATCCCAAGCACTAGGACTGTGGGTGTGGGTGAACCAAGCACCATCACTCCATTCCTACCTTATGGAGCCCTATAGAAGGAAAGACATTGAGGCTGCAACAAGTATGTGTGTGTGCTGAGCCAGAAGGGCACAGAGGGTGAGACAGAAGGTTCCAGGGGCAGCAAAGTGGAGCCAAACCCTGGCTGACAGACTTCTCAGGTGGAAAACCAGACGGGGTCCAGGTAGGCTGACGGTGGACGGAAGGCTGGCCGGTGGAGGGCCGCAGGAGGCAGTGTCACAGGCTAAGCAGGATGCTCAGCAACAGCCAAACCACTGCGGACTCTACAAACCAAGGTCACGGCATTGAGCGGGGATGTGACACCTTAGATGTGCATTCAAAACGCACATAGGGATTTCATGGCCTAGAATATAGCTCAGTGGCCCAGTGCCCACCTGGAAAGCTCGAGAGTTTGATTCCCAGTACCAAAAATAACAAATAAAAATTAAATAGATTTCAGTGATTTCATGTGATACATTTTGGGCCACATGAGCTGAAGAGAGGAAAGACTAGAGGCTGTTGGGATTCACACAGAGTGAAGATGTGAAGAGGTACACCCCTCCGAGAGCTTTCAGGGTGCTAAAACTAGATGCTTTGGTGAGAATGGGCTTCAAGTAGGCTGGAGAGGAGGAAAGAGGGTCCCAGAGCTCTCTTTCCAGTGTCCACCATCACTGAGTACTCCCTCCCACCCACTCACTCACTCTTGGACCTGTCTGGAAGAGGAACCATCTTCTTCTCCTTCATTTTCCTCTCCTTTAGCCCAGATTTTCTCCTGTCCCTCATAACATTTCCCTGTCACTAACCACTTCCTGCTAAAGACTTCCCCAGGCCTGAGACAATTCAAACTCTGTGTGTGTGTGTGTGTGTGTGTGTGTGTGTGTGTGTACGTGCATATGCGTGGGCCCAAGCTCTGACTCCCATGCTTGGATGCCACCCCCAGCCTTCCCTGATTTTCAGCACTGTAGCCCTGAGAGGTTCTGGAGCTCTTTCCCAAGAGTACAGGCCAAGGCAGTCCCACCTTTGTTATATCAGCCCATGTCCATGAAGAATCTGTCTTTGAGGTTATTTTTCAAGACTGACAACCCTGCCTGGTAGGAGAGGCAGAAGAGGAAAAGAAAGTGAGGTGAGGTGGGAATGCCTGGGGCAAGGTATTTGCATACCACCCCTTTGCTTCCCAAGAACTTATCCACTTTCCTGCAGCCTTCTGAAAGATAAAATGAAGAGAATTTTTGAAATTTAAAGCTATTCATCCTACAATCTTTCCTTTACAGTATGGATTATTCTTTTTTACAAGACCTCATTTAAACTATACACAATGGCACAAATCTACAGTCACCCTACTCAGAAGGCTGAAGGTAGAAGGTGGAAAGCTTAAGGCCCACGGGACTACATAGTGAGATTGTGTCTCAAAGGAATCAAAAGAGAAGGTGAGGCTTCATTTAAGACTACTGGGAAAGTAGCTTGGAAAATCTTAAGGACCTTGAGGGTTAGAGATAACATGATAACTTGGGGAGTCCAGAAAGAAAATGGTGAATGAAGAGGGAAAACCATGTGTAGAGAGGTGTGCCAAGCTAGCCTCCTGCCCATGTTATAGAAGAGCCACAGAGAAGAGCACTGGACACGGACAGTCTCCTCCTACCCCGCGTCACTGAGGAATTAGGAAATTCATAAGAGATGGGGATAGAGATAAAGACAGAGTAAGTGAGGCTCCATGTAGGATTTGTAAGAGACTAAAGCAGTGCTGAAAATCTCTGATCACTTCTCTGAAGAGCATTCACAGGAGTATGCACACCAAGAACTGGGGGAAATTGCCAAGTTATCTCCGGTAGTGAGATCCAGAGGTATTTATTCTTCTGTTAGTCCTGGTTTTCTTTCTTTTTTCTTTTCCTGCAATGTATTGCATTTGGAATGAGCACAACCATAAGCACAACAAGTAAAGCTGCATGGCACACGCAATCAGAAAGGGCGAGTCCCTGTCCTTATCATTCTAGGTCTTTCCCAGGAAGGTGCCCTCATCAAGGAACCAGGTCATTGGGAAATGCTGGGTTTCAGAAAGCTGTCCCGTTGTTGTTGCTCTGTTCTTCAGCACTATGAAGTCAATACTGGCTTCGTAAAGCCTTTCCAAAGCACAGACTATTGTCTTATTTTATGGACAGATAAGCAGAGACTAGAAGAGGCACAGAGCTGTTTCCTGGCACACCTTGGGGAGATCACAGCGGCTCCTTCGGAGCTGCCCTTCACTTTCCCCTCCATGCACTCTTCCAACTCTCCCACCATACTTTGCTGAGGAGAAGCCCCACGTGGATGGATAAGCTGTTAACTGCTGGGTCACTCTCTACATTTACCAAACCCGGAACACCTGAGAACCTTAGCAAGGAGCCTTAGTTATAGGTTCTTTAAATCACTACCACAAAGCATTTTTTTTTTAAATTGCAGCTAGTCCTAGGAAATTGAGGTCCATTTTGATGTTCTGGAGAACAAAAAACAATTTCAAAGACTCTGCTCAGCATGTAGCTTTCCTTCTGTGCTCCTCCACCTTTGTTGGCCCTGATGTCCCCCAACATAAAGCTTGAGGTGCTGGCCCCTCTATCTTCTCCAGGTGGCTGAACCTTCTTGAACAAATATTACTCCTTCCTTCCAACTGTCAGCTCCTAAATTGTGGCCTTCCAGTCCTGGTCATCTGGACTTTTAACCCTTGGATCTAAGTTCAAAGAATCCCAGATCTTGACGTTCTAAACCAGTCTGCTGAGATGCTCTTTCCAGTCTGCTGAGAATCACCAATGCCTACGTACTGGACATATTTCCACTCGTGGCTTTGTGCCACACTGGATATCACCAGATCCCATGAACAACAGTGTTGTCCCCATTCCAGGAGAACACACCTGCCTGCCCTGGCCCGCGCAGGTGCAGAATGTCTGCTGCACAGCCAAAAGGGTATCTCGCCTTGAGCACAGACTTGCTGCTTCTTGTCCAGTAAAGCGGCTCTCCTGCCCCTGGGGCTTGAAAACTACCCAAACTGGCAAGAGAACAGGAGTAGGATTGTATGTTGTGATTCTTGTGGTTTTAAAAACCCACATTACTTTTTAAGGTTAAAAAAGGCCTTGTCTACTGGTGTAAAACAGAGAGAGAGAGAGAGAGAGAGAGAGAGAGAGAGAGAGAGAGAGAGAGAGAGATTGAGAGAGACTTCAACTCCATAAGAACCCGCATTTTAAAAACTCGGTTTTGTAATACCATTATCAGCGGGGAGGGAAGTGTCGCTCAGGATGCCTCTAGCTTCCTCTGCAGAGCTTGACTCTAGATGCCAAACACTGGCAATTCACCTTCAACACGCTCCTCCTAGCCTCAGGATAGACACCCGAGCTGGGGGTGCTTTACTGCTAGTTTGCAAAGAAATAAAAAACTGAGCGTTAGTTGAAGTAACTTTTGCTTCGTTTGCTGTGATCCGCGTCCAAACAGCAACCGTGAGGTGCCTTGGGCGCCCAAGTCCCGGTGCCCAGCGTTCTGCGGCGCGGAGGCTCGGGGCAGTGCGCCCGGCTCGGTCCCCACCTGCGCCAGATCTCAGGCTGCCACACAAACCGCCGCGCTCCCAACCCACCAGCACCAGCCTGCCGCGGAGGCCCGGAGACTCACCGCGGGACCGGCCAAGATTATGAGCGCCAGCAGCTCCTCTCGGAAGCCGGACAGCAGCGGGCAGCGCAGACCGCGGCGCTCGGAGGTGGCCGGGGGGACTCTGGGCCCTGACTCCAAGGAAGGCTCCATGTGCCCGGCGCTGTGCTGCAGAGGAGCTCGGACGCCGGGGACCGGGACCGGGACCGCACAGGGCGCCCCCCTCCAGTCCCCGCCCTCGGCCCCCGCCCCCAGCCGGCCCAGCCAGACTGCGACCTCGGACGCACTCCTGCGCCCATGCACCCTGTGGACACCGGCAGGTCCTGCAAAGGCCAGCGAGCTCCTGCGCTTAAGCGAAAAAGGAAAACGCTCTAGAAACTAACGGAAAGCATCCCGGGGAGAGGGAAGTCTCCAAATCTCTAGAGCCAGGACTTCCCCGTTACCCTCCCCGCTCCCCCGAGCCTCTCCGGAAGGTTTCAGGTTCTGAGATGTTGTGGTGGAAGGACAGAGTCCTGGAGCCAAACCAGGTGGGCGTCCAGCCAGGCGTCGGGATTGGCCGTTTTGCGGGTGTCTGCTGCGTGGCTAGCACTCAGCGCACGCTTTGAACCCCGCTCAGATTTGCGCTGTTTCCCGCCAGCCGGTCCATTGAAGAATTTAGAATCTACCAGGAAAGAGCAACAAGCTCACATTTACCAAGTAATACAGTCGCAGTCGCGGCTTTCAGAGCTTCCTGGATGTTTATCCTTGAGCCTGTTAAAGAAGCTGGGCGCATCAGGTACAGGTAAACGGAGTTATCTGCCACCTTGGAGCACATAAACAGCCAGCTCACTGCTGCGAACCTCACTTTCCTTATCTGCAAACTCAAAATCCTGTCTACCTCGCCATTTGTGAGGTAGGGGGTTTCATAGGTGGAGGATTTGCATCGGTACCATGTGCCCCGCCTAGTTCACCCTCACTAACAAACCTTAGTTACACCACCTAGGATAAATTCTGCAACAGCCGAAGAAACTGGGAAACAAAACTGGCTCCTGTGAACAGGGCTACACTTCTTCTGGCCTCACATCGCTAGCGGAGGACGATCCCATATGCAAATTCTAGCATGGAGTGGTATACTTTAGAGGGAGCAAGAGGCCATAACCCAAGGAACACAGGTGCTTCTACAATCTTTTTTTTTTTTTCTTTTTTTTTAGAGACAAGGGCTTACTAGGTCGTACTAGACAAGGCCTCTCAGGCTGGCCTTGAACCCACTACAGAGCCCAGGCTAGCCTCAAACTCACAGCACTCTTCCAGCTTCAGCCTCCCTTCTGCTGGGATTGCAGACATGTGCCACCATGTCCGACTATATTCTACAATCCTGAAGAAAAAAAGAGATTCTCCCCTGAAGCCTCCAGCAGAAATGCAGCTCTTATGACATAAAATGCGCTTCTGACTTCTGACCACTGAGATAAATCAGTGTGTGTTGTGTTAAGCCACTGTTTGTGATAATTTATTATAACATCAGCCTATAAGTATTTATCATGAACAACCAAAACTGATTCAGAGATTTTTTTAAAAAATCACCAAAAACACACAAATAAACCAACCATGAACAGACACATGTATTAGCCTACATTCTAATCACTACAAGAAAGTACTTGAAGTTGGGTACTTTATAAAGCAAAGAAGTATATTTAGCTCATAGCTCAGGAGATTCAAGAGCATGGTCCCAGCACCTGCCTAGCTCTGGTGAGGGCCTTTCTGCTCCATCACAACATGGAAGATGACATGTGGTAGGAGAGATTACACTGTGAGACCAGAAGCCAGGGGGCCCGCCCAATATCCTGAATGATCTTCACACCTCATCTTTGATCATGTCTACACATACCTTCACCATGTAAGGTAGCACATCCACAGGTTCTAAGGAAAAGGTACCTTTGGAATGGATAGTTTTGGGGAGCCATTATTCTCCATCTCATACTCACCACCTTCTCAACATGTCTCCACCTTTCCTGATTAGTATGTTTGTTGTGTGTTTGTTTTGTTTTCTTTTTGGTGCCAGAGATTGAACCCAGGACTTCACCCACCCTAGGCAAGCACTTTACTCTAAGCTACTCTCTCACCTCTCCTGTATTTCTTATCCTGATCAACTTTGCATTTTACAAAGTTGACACTTTCTCAAGTAGCACATGTAATGACACTTTCTGAAAAGTCCCATGCACCTTGAATTTTATATTTACTGTCAGTAACTTAGGTGGATACAGCAGCTGATGCCACAATATTCTTTTCACACCTAACAATTGATTTTATCTAGTCACAGTGATCTTATTTTCCTTGTCAGGGACCCACGTAGAAAATGTTCAATATTAGCCATGAAACATGAGTGAAAGTCAGATAGCATATCTGGGGAAGGTTTGCTTGTTTCTAAGATTTGGAGGAGGAGGAGGAGGAGGTCTGTGTTTTTTCTTTGCATGGCACAATATCTGAACATTATGGGCAGAAGTGCTACAGCCATCAGAGTGCAAAGACAGAACCATTGTGAGAAAGGGCAAAATCAGGAGAACTGGGGGACCACAGCGGGCTTTTATTTACACACACAGAAAAGAGAGTCATTTTTTTCAGCTTTACTTAGAGATCATAAAACACAAACCAGTTGATGGATCTACAGATATCAAAGGGCCACTCTCCATTCAGGGAAAGTGAACACTTTCCTTATTGAGTGATTTGAGCCCATACTGATATGCAAGTAATATAAACACAGCTCAGGGTCCCAGGGGATATCAGTACCTCCTAACACACACACACACACACACACACAGACACACACACCCTTAGCAACCAAAATTCCTGCAGTGATTGCCAAATTGTCTCATCATCAAAAAACCCCACTATGGGAAATAAGTAAGTCACTCTACACAAGTCAGAACCCAAACCAGAAACTTGGCCAAGAATTTAATCTAGAAACTAAAGAGAAACAGAGCCAGCAAACATGACATCAAATGCGTGCAGCTCAGTGAACGTCGGGCTGCAGTGCTTCCTGTAAGCCATCAAGGGCTGGGAAAACAGAGTGTGCCTGCTTTAGTAAGAGATGCCTCCTAGTGCTTTGGCAGCCCTCAGCTGTGGCAGGAAGATATAGCCAAATGCACTTAAAGCAAGAAGAGAATGTTATTTGCAAAATAGTTCCAAGTTCAGACTTCAGAGAATGGATTGCTAAGCAAGGAAACATCACATGTTTTTGGAGGAAGAATAACACAAACAGAATTACTATGGCTAATAAAATTATTCACGGGGTAAGGGGGGGACCCACAAAATGTTCAAATGAAAATTGTATCCATACAGATTGCAACAGATCTTCAGTTATCACATTATGAAAGTCAGAAAAAAGCATTTTAGGTCAAGAGGTCAATGACTTATAGCCATGACTCAAATAACCTTAGTACTGGGATTCTAAAATGTGTCAGAGTGACCCCGTGTGTTTTGATTTGGCTTACTTCAAGGTCCGAAATGCTTACCTTGTCATTTTCTCCTAACTTTGGGTGTGACACATGCACTTAACTGCCATGGTAGCATTCCCAAGTGTCCATTTTACTTCACAGAAGAAAATGACGCTGTATCCTGAGGTATCATACCTGGAGCCCTCCTGCCTGCTGGGCTTCTTATTATCTTTAGTCCAGTTTGAACTTCAGGACTTACTGCTTGTTGAAGAAAGCACCCTGACTGATACATAAAGCTGTTTGTTTGTTTGTTTGTTTGTTTGTTTGTTTTTAATGAACAGATGGCTGATACTGTCTTTATCCTTGGAACTTAATTGTTCCACTAGATTTTGTCTGAGAGAAAGTTTCCCTTCCACTTTTTTCCTGTCTCTGCTGGGCCTTTTATCTACACATTTATGTGCTTTCTCAACTCAGCAAGATGATTCTCAGTGACTGGGAAGCCAGTACCCCTGACTAACTAACTGGTCAAAGCGCTTCCCAACTCTGAATCCAAGTTTCCTACTGTGAGTCAGCTTTCCATCACTGTAACAAACACCTGAGATAATCAGCTTATAAAGTGAAAAGGCTTATCTGGACTCACAGCTTCAGAGGTGCTGTGTTCCAGTGGCCTCATTCCCTTGGGGTCCATGGTGAGGCAGTACTTCATGGAAGGGGGCCCCTGATGGGACAAATTGCTTACCTCATGGCCAGAACCTGAGAAAAAGATGAAGGAACCAAGGCTCCACAACTCTTTCCAATGTACCCCTACAATGACCAGAAGGCCTCCCAAAGGGTCCCCTCTTCAAATTTCCACATCTCCCAATAGCACAACTCTAGGGACCAAGTTTCCAACACTTGGGCCTTTGAGGGATGCTTACCCAAACCACAGCACCTCTGTTATTCTCAATGCCTCAGGAAGGTTGCTCTCAGGTTCGGCAGGGGTAAAAAAACTTCTTAACTAATCAGGGCTTTGTTTTATAATTTAATCAGCTGTGTTTTAAGTATCTACAATGCACGGCGGTAGCTTCCTGGAATGTGCTTTATGCTGTTGTGGTGCTCCTGTGTATTAGAGCTTAAGCAAGAGTGAACATGAATTATAATCTTATCTTGTTCCTTCTCTTTGCAGCTTAATAAGCATTTGCATTGATTCCTTAACATGTGGTTGCTTCCCAGGGAAAATACAAACAACACAAATTGGCAAAATCAAGGCAATTCTAATGTTGCTAAATCGACAACCTATTGTGGCCACTTTATCATCCAAGAGTAAAATTAAGATGCGTAAGCCTCAGCTTGTTTATAGTGTGGCAAAAACAGCACCTTTGCCCTTACAGTCATGGAATAGGCTTGAGGTAGTGGGTTGGAGAATGCGTGTTGTGATTGGTCTGGGCTGATCAGGATCTACCCCTTGAATCAGTATAGTACAGTACAGGCTGTGTTGGGGAAGGGGTGAGACACAATAGTACTTTAAATAATCGCTGTGGGTATCTTGTTTCATGTCCACGTAAGAAGATTAGAAGTCATCGCTTAATCCTGACAAATGAAAAGTATAACAAACTGAAAAATCAGTAAGAGTAGTGAAGTCACAGGGCCAGCCATTGCCCCCAAAATAAGAGAGAGAGATTGACAGACAGAACCAAACCTTACCAGAGGAAAAGCTCACAAGTGTCTAGGAGCCACTGCAGGATAGGGAAACCTGACCTTTAATTGACAGATTTCCAGAGGTTTACATAGACAAATCTGAGGGTCAGAAACCCCACAGGGACCCAGCTACTGAGGGACCCTAGACCTTTGTGAGTTTGCCTTCCAGGATCTCAACCTGGTCCTTGCAGCGAACATCAGGGAACGTTCCAGCTGTAGGGAGAAGGGAGGGTGAACCATTTTGGCAATTTCAGAGCACTCTGTTCTAAGAAGCCCTGCCCTCAGGAGATTAGTTATTCAAAGCCTCGCTTACTAAGGTTTCATCAGAGTCAAACTGACCTGGAAAGGGTCAGTATAACAGGAAACACCCTGCCTAAGGGGAGGAAACACTGAAAAGTTCTTCACAAAGGTATAATAAAAGGAAAAACACAATATGAAGAGACTGGGGTGGAGGAGACAGCTTGGCAGTCTCAGCACCTGCCTGGCAAGCACAAGGATCCCGGTACTGCATGCTGCACCAAGTGGGCCACCAAAACTAGGCATAGTGGTACACGCCTATAATCCCAAGACTGGGGAGGCTGAGACAGGAGGATCACTATGAGTTCAAGCTGCATAACAAGACCCTGTACCAAATAAATAAATAGGGGGCCTAATCATTAGCTCAGTTGTTTAAGTGCCTGTTTAAACAAAGTAGTCAGGTTCAGGAGGCTGTGGTTTGATTCCCCACATCCTCAGGCCAAACCAGACCAGCCCTGAAGGCATCCTGAGGCCACAAAAAAAAAAAAAAAAAAAAAAAAAAAATCCAAATAAATAATTTAAAACATTAGATAAAAAAATAAAATAAAAATATGAAGAGACTGAACCGAAATCCAATATGGCAAAGATGTTGATTAGGAACTTAAGAAAAAACCAAAACATGATTAATAGGTTTAATGAACAAAATAAGATAACAAATAAGGACAGGCCAGATATAGAGGCAAACGCTTATAGTGAGACCCTGTCAAAAAAAAAAAGTCATGGATGACATAAGCAGAGAGATGTAAATTCTAAGAAATGATTGTAAAGACATACTAGAGATGAAAAACAATGTAGCAGAAATTAAGAATACTTCTGATGGGCTTATCAGTGGTCTAGACAAGGCAAAGAAAGAATCTCCAACTTTGAAGCGATACTAGAAACTTCTTAAGCTGAAAAGTGAGAGA
>NW_004524918.1:441238-450206 GCF_000260255.1 Octodon degus
ATGAACGTACCAATTTCCCAAATATTCATTAATATAAACATGCTATGATAAAAATTAATTAGTTTTTAAGACTGGAAAAATAATGGAACAGAATATCCAAAAACAGTGGAACAACTACAAATGATACAATGTACATATAAGCAGGACAAACTAGGAAAAGAGGAAGGAACAGAAGCAATATTTGATGAGGAATGACTGGGAATTTCTGCCAAATTAATGTAAGACACCAAAGCATAGATCCAAAAAGCTCAGAGGACACTAAGCAGGATCCATGCCAATAAAACTATACCTAAGCATATCACATTCAAATTTTAGAAAAATCAAAGATAGAGGAAAAAACCTTGCCAGGATGGTGTTACATGCCTATAATTTCCATATTTGGGAGGCTGAAGCAGAAGGATCACACGTTCAAGGTCAGCATAGGCTACAAAGCCAACCTGAGCCAGATAGATAACCGTCTCAAAATGAAGACCTTTCCTTCCTGTCTCAAAAGACCAAGGGGGGGGGGAAGACCAAGGGAGGAAAGAGAGAGAGAGAGTGAGGGAAAGAAACTGAAAGAATAAAGAGGAAAATAAACATCAATTTTGCCTATTAAAGGAGCATAAATTAGAATACACATGAGTTCTAAGAAACAATGCAAAGAAGAAGAGAATGGAATGAAATATTTAAAGTATTGAGGAAGAAAAACTGCCAACCTAGAATTTTCTACCCTGCAAAAATACCCTTCACATGGGACCAGGGAGATGGCTCAGTAGAATAAGTGCTTGCCTGGCAAGCACAAGGGCCTGAGTTCAATCCCTGGTTCCACAAAAAATAATAATAATAATAAAATCCTTCACAAGTGAAGGAAAAAATACTTTCTTAGACAAACAAAAAGTAAAATAATTCATTGATAATAGGCCTGTCTTATAAGACATGTTAAAAGAAACTCTTCAGAAAAAAAAGGAAAAGATAATAGGTAGAAAGTCAGATCTGCTTAAAGAAAGAGAACATTACAGATAGAATACCTGGGCCAGCGAGAGAGTTCAGTGGACTAAGCACCTGCTTAAGCAAGTGCAGGGCGGTTTGATCCCTGGCACCACATGCCAAGCTGACGCCACCTTCAGGCGCACTGAGCCAGCCACAGAGGCTGGGCGTGGTGGCGCACGCTGTAATCCCAGTGCTGGGGTGGATGTAAACAGGAAGACTGCTACGAGTCTGAGCTGTATAGTGAGACCTTGTACCAAACGCATAAAATTTAAAAAAAAAAAAAAAATTGAAATATGTCCCAACAGGGATACAAAGGAACAGGAGATTGTAATGGGGATTATCCTGTTATTATAAAATATTACTACCTTTAAAATTATATACTATTGGGCCTGCCAAGTAGCTCAGTGGATTAAAGCACCTGCAAGCAGGTACAGGGGCTGGGGGTTCAATCCCCGGGCCTGCCATGCCAGCCCCTGCACCAAGAGTGCACTGAGATGGCAATTGAGACTGGGCGTGGTAGCGTGCACCTGTAATCCCAGCTCTTGGAAGGCTGTAAACAGGCGGATGACTACAAGTCTGATCTAGTTGTGAGACCCTGAACACCCTGTAGACCCTTCCCTAAAATACAACAACAAAAAAGATGATATACTATTATTTGAAACTGGCCTTGAGCTGGTATACATTGCAAATGATAGAGCAACTGCTTAAAAAGTAAAAACAGAAGAGGAAAATGGAATCCTATGGAGTTTTAATTAAAACCCTAAAATGCATACAAGTTAATAGACAAAATAGCACAAAAGAAGAGCAACAAATAAAAAATGGTGACAAATACGATAAATATTAATCCAAATCTATCAATAATCACTTTGAATGTCAATAATACACCAATGAAAGACAGAAATTTTCAGATTGGATAAAAAATTACCAACTCTATCTTATATAAAATATAAGCATCATGCATCTATATTATATAAAATAAAGCCACTTTAAATATAACAATATTATAGAGATCAAAGGGAAGACATGGAGCGAGAGATACCATGCTGACCCTAACTGAAACAAAGCAAGAGGAGCTATGTTGATTTCAGTCCCAAAGGAAATTTGCATAAATTTTTTTCTTGGAGTGTTTCTCCAAGTAATGAAGAAACTACGTCAGTGTTTCTCTTTGTAATGAAGGAACTATGCTGCAAAAGTCAAGGTATTCAACGCTGATAGTGCATCCCTAGTTCCGGTCTGTTGTGAAAACCCAAGACTCTCTTAATTAGGAAAATAGGCACAATGGGAAAATATAGATAATTTGTACTAATCATTTTGATGAATTATTTTTGTTAAAAAATAATTACTGGGCCAGTGATATAGATCAGCAGCATAAGCACCTGCCTGGTAAGCACAAGGCCCCAAGATTGATCCCTGGGACCGAAAAAGTTAAAAATTAACTATTATGATTGGGGATATAGCTAGTGCTACAGTACTTGGCTAGCCTGTGCAAGGCCTTGGGTTCAATCTCAGCATTGTTTTAAAAAGTATTTTAGCTCAACATATGGAAATAAAGGAGCACGGATCATAGGTGTACAGTCAGGTGAATTTTTCAGAGGGAGCACAAATGTATAGCAAGTACCCAGATTAAGAAATGGAAAATGACTATCTTTTCAAAGGCTTCCCTGTGAGCTGCCAATCACTAAGCTCCTCAAAAGCAACCGTGACCCTGGGATTTAGAAGCATTATAGGGAGCTGAGCATTGCCCCCTCTCCATAATATGCCTGTGGCCTGATTTAGAAAGTGTCTTTGTGAAGGATTTTTGAGAAGAAATAATCCTGGACTATCTGAGTCTTAACTCCAATGGCAGTAGTCTTTGTAAGAATCAGAAGCGATGATGTAGATACAAAGGAAATCATGTAAAGATGGTGGCAAAGATGAGGGTAATGGGGCCACAAGCCAAGGAAAGCTGCAGCCACCACAGACTCCAGTTCAGTCCAGAGTCTGGGAAGGATCCTTCCCTAGATGTCTGGAGGGAAGGTAGCCCCGAAAACACCTTGACTCAGGATTTCTGCATGCCAGAGCAGTGAGAGAATAAGTCTATGCTAAGCCATCAGGTTTGTGAGCATTTGTTTATGGCAGCCCCAGAAGACCCATCCAGCCGTAGACCCGCTACGTCCATTCTGTGCTTGACGTAATCTGCACCGGTCACCAGCCTTATCCCAGCCTTGAGATTCATCCACATTGGTGTGTGCAGTTGCAGTTTGCTAATTCTCATTTCTGTGCTATAACCTATTGCACAAATATGCCATGCCTAATTCATTCACTGTTTTTCACAGGAGCATGCGGGACCTTGCCAGTTTGAATACATTATAGCTGATGCCTTAGGAGCAATCAGGTACATGTCTCTTGGTGAACGTACATGTACACTTAGGAGTACCTCTGGGCCACACATTTTCTACAGTTTTCCAAAGTAGCTTACCAGCTTACAGACCCACTAGCCTGGAATTCAGATCCTCCTGTCTCAGCCTTCTGAGGGCTGGAATTACAGGTATGCACCACAGGCTTGTATCGTGCTTTGAATTCACTTTTCCTGGAGGACTAATGAGATATATCATATATCTCTTGGTCATTTGACTATCATTTTTTAAAGTGAAAATCTGAATCTTTTGTGTGCTTGACTATTTCCTATGTGAGAAAGTAAAATAACCCACTCCAAATTTACTTCTTGGGCATGTTTTGACTAGTTTCTAGGGAAACTGCAGACTTTTGCAGACATGGAGTGGCTCTAATAATCTGTCCTTTGGTAAAAGACTTTTGTGGGGCTGGCCAAATAGCTCAGAGGATTAAAGCTTAGGCAGACACAGGAGCCAGGAGTTTGATCCCCAGGCCTGCTGCACTGGCCTCGCCCCCAGGGAGCGCAGAGACGGTGACTGAGACTGGGCGTGGTGGCACGCGCCTGTAATCCCAGCACTTAGGAGGCTGTAAATAGGTGGATCACTATGAGACCAATCTATGCAGCAGACCCTGCACACCCTGTCCTAAAAAAAAATAAAATAAAATAAAAAATAAAAAAAAAAGACATTTGCCTCTGTCCACACTAGGGAAACAGTGATGTACAGGAAGTTATCTCTGGGGCTCCCAGCTGTGCCTAGGAAATATCTTCACAGCACTGTAGCTCCATTTGAGCCCGACCCCAGAATCATTAATAATAATGACAGCCTTAATAATGTAATATCCTACTATTTTATGTAAATAGCATTTCCCTTTTGTACTGCATTAACCTCTGCCAAAAAAACAAAGCAATCAGGATGCTGTGGTTTGATCCTCAGATCCTCAAGCCTTACCGAACCTGCCCTGAAGGCATCCTGAGCCAGCCCCCCCCCAAAAAAAAAAAACCAAAAAACAAAAAACCACAACCTCTGCCATATTCCAGATCCATGCCAAGAACCTTCTGCTACCAGCTCAACCCTCACATATCCCACAGGGAATTATGACATTTTTCCAAAGATGGGGAATGGGCTAGGTAACTTGCCTAGGGCCAAATGGCTAAGAAGCAAGGCAGAGGGCCCTGGAAATTCTGCCTGACTCCAATGACAGCAAGATTAAAGGTCTAACTTAATATCATATATTTAAGAGACAAGACTACTTGGTTCATCACACTTGGTTGTCTTTCATTCAGCAAATACACTGCGAGTGACTGACGTCCTCAGGAACAGCAATACATTAAAGACAAACTGATTCTGTATTTTCAGATATGAAAAGTCAAAAATGCAGAATATGATTGCCAAACCTCCAGAGGTAACCTTAGAATCAACAAAATTTCTGCCTTCCTGATCATGCTCCTTGTTTGATTTTTCTCTCGAAGGTGCCTCACATCAATTTATTTGATGATTTCTCTCTTGGTTCTGGAGCTGAAATCCAGGGCCTTGACATGTGCTGCAAATGCTCTACACGCCCAGCCTTCAAACTGATGTCATCGGGAACAGTACAGCAGTGCTTCTCCAAATGTACAGCATAGGAAATTGCTGTGGATCTTGTTAAAATGCAGATTTGGTTTCCTAGGCCTGGGGTAGGGTCTGAGTGTCTCCTTTGTTACTCCCAGGCATGTCCCTTCAGTGGACCTTAGGTGACGAGCAAAGTTACAGAAGGTCAGGATTAGAGAACTTCAAGCTGGATGCACTTTAATGAGCATCCAGTATAGTCCTTGTGTTGAACACACTGGGTCACTAGGCCCAAGAGTTAGTAAAGAGACTTCCCACACAAGAACCTAGGGGAAGATTTGAGCGCTTAGGTCAAGGTCCAACAACCTATCACAGTACAAGATCACACTGTCAGGTCAGGGAGATAGCTCAGTGGACCCAGTGCCTGCTTCGGCAAGCACAGGGACCAGAGTTTCAACCCCAGCACCACATGCCACACCAGCCCTACCCCAGGTGCTGAGCCAGCCACCTCTGAGAGTGATGGTGCACACCTGTAATTCCGGTGCTGGGGAGGATGAAAACAGAAGGATTACTACCAGTCCAAGCTGCATAGTGAGACCTTATACCAAATACACATTGTTTGTTTGTTTGTTTGTTTGTTTGTTTGTTTGCTCTGAATGCCCTCAGGGGTGGTTTGGCTGGCTGGAGTGTTGTGGGGATCGAACTACAGCAACCTGAGGCTGACAGCTTTGTGGAAGCAGCCACTTAAACAACTGAGCTAAGGCCAGGCCCCCCAAAATACATTTTTTAAAAAAATCATATTTTTCCAACAACAGCAGAAGAATAACCACCAGTGTAGAATACCTGTAATGTCCAGACTCCGAAAAATAGTACGTAATTTGACCTCAAGAGAAAAAGTGAGATAGTCATGTTATTCCGTATTATTCATAAATCAGAAAACTGAGGCTTATATAAAATTAAGCAACCAAACCAGGATTTAAAAGCAAATATGTCTAACTTCAAAGCCAGTTTTGAGGTAGGTGCTCTGGTACATGCCTGCCGTCCCAGGTGCTCGGGAAGCTGAGACAAAAGGACCACTTGAGCCCACAAGTTTAAAATCATTCTGGGCAACATAGTTAGACTGCATCACAAGACAAAACAAGCCCTGTTCTTTCTGCTATGACACATAGCGAGCACTATGTCCTGCATGTGGTTTGTCCCCAAGATCTCATGCATTGTAGTCTGGTCCTTAGTGTTGTGACATGAAAGGTAGCAGGACTTGGAAGAGGTAGGGTGGCCTGGTGGCGGGTCACTCAGGATGGCCTAAGGCAGTTCTCATGTCCCCTAGTTAGTTCTTGAGAGGGCAAGTCTCGCCTCCTGGCCGGCATGCGCTCACTCCCCGCTGTGGACACTCCTGCCGTGGTGGCAGCGCCTGCCAAGAGTTGATGCAGTCTAGGGGACCCGCACAGGAGTGGGTGCTGTGCTGTGTGCACCTAACCTCCAAAACTATGGTCTGACTGACTAAAGGATGTACAAAGAGCAGTACAGGGCTACAGGAGAAATCCTGAGAGTACTTGACTGACCTTATCAGATACAAAAGTTACTTTCTGGGTATATAGGTCTTGCTATATCTTGGTCTTAACCATCCAGCAGAAAAGTATAAAAATGAGGTATATGAAGTAAATCCACATTAATATGATGAGCTGTAAAAGGCTCAAGCCAATAACTTCTGAGGATAACCCACTAATATTATAGACTGCTAGACAGTGTTAGATGTTTAATTGAATTCAAACACCTATAGTATTTAGATGTCAACAGAATATTCACCTCTGACAGGACAAAAAAAAAGGATACAAAGGAAAGATCATTTTGTATTTATATATACAAAATAGTTAGGATAAATTTACAGCTACTTTTGCTTAATTCAATGAGAAGAAAGAGTTGTACTAACAGTGTTTGGACAGAATATCCTGTCTGCTTCTTGTACTATGGATAATCACTAAGAAGATAACAATGTACAGTGTATTGACTATCAAAACTGTCCTATTAATCAGCTGTGAAACTGTCTCATTCATATTTATTTCTCAATAAAAGTAAATAAATAAATAAAAATTAATTAAAAAATTAAAAATAAAACAAAACTATGGTCTGATTATTTATAAATACCCAGCCTTAGCCATTTGTTATAGTAAAAAAAAAAAATTGCAAAATATCTACGAGCAGATGTCACAGAAGATCTTCAAAGGGCTGAGGAACAAGCTGCAGCCAATGATAAGTTGTCCTTAATTTTTAGTTTAAAAAAATGTGTTTCAAGAACTTTAATTTTTCATATTCAATGTTTGTGGCTTGCCAAAAATGGAATTCAAGAGGCTGAGGATATACTAGCACCCACCTGACAAGCACGAGATCCTGAGTTTGATTCCCAATACCAAAAAAAAAAAAAAAAAAAGAATTTAAGAGCTATAAATGATTTCAGTAAATTAAGCAAGGCAAGTAATTAGCATATAGATATGTGCAACATTTACAATAGAAATACTTTACCATAATATAAAACATTTAAAACCAAAATGCTACCTGATGACTATGCTGTGTTATTCTTAGCCATAAAGTAATGAAGTCACTTGGAAACATGGCATTTTTAAAAAATTTCCATTCATATCTTTTAAATCTGACTCTAGTTCATGACCTCCTTTGGGCTGACTTCTATCTGATTTCCAGTCCAGCTGTCCTGACTACATATTTGTAAGGAAAGAACCTGGGGGTAGGGGAATGCCCTGCCCTGGGCCTTCAGGAAGAGCTCATTCCCCTGCTCTGCTGTGGTTACCGCAGAACACTGGTCCAGGGTTCCACTGGCCCTCAATCCATAACCGGGATTTTGTTGTTGTTGGCAAGGTTGTTTTTTCAATACTCAAGATTAAGCCAAGGGCAAGCTCTCTACCATTGAGCCACATCCTCAGACCTTTTAAATGTTTTATATCGTCAGCTTCAGTAAGTTAACCAGGGTAATCCCAAATTGCACTTCTCCTGCCTCAGCTTCCAGAGCAGGAGGGACAACAGGTGTGTACCACCATTCCCGGCCTCTATAGCAATTTTTTTTATGTACTTGGTACATAGTCTCACTATGCAGCTTGGACTCATAGTGATCCTCCTGTTTTCAGTCTCTGCAGTGCTGGATTACAGGTGTGCCCCACCATGCCAGGACTCTGGCTGGCTCAGCCTGCTCTAGGCGTGGGGCTGGCATGGAATGTGGTGCTGGGGATCGAACTGTGGTCCCTGTGCTTGTCTAAGCTTGCCTAAGCAGAAGCTTAGTCTGCTGAGCTATCTCACCAGCCCTATAGCAATTCCTGATGGCATGTGAGAACTGGAGCAGACAACCTTAACACAGGAAGGCTTTCCAAGGGAATATGTGACAAGGACAGCTTTAAGGAACTGGTCCTCCCGGCCCTCCAGGCTCTCACTGCCTTATGTGAGAAGGAGCCCATGGGTTGTCTTCCTTTTGCTTCTGTTTGCTTTCTCTTCTCATGGGTCATTGTCAACAAACAAAGCAACTTTCTCACCCATATCACACCCCACTAGAGCAAAGTGCCCAGCCTGTAAAAACTTCTCAAGCAACAAAGACGCAAGTAGATGATGTCAAACCTTGTAATACCCCTCTGCTGGTTATAGCAATGCTTCATTAATGTCAGTTATAGGGAGAATTCTACATCAAAGAAAATTGCTAATATTCAGACTTTAAATGTCTCAGGAATAAAATGTTTTACTTTTCAGGTTAGATTATATTTTTGTGGTGAAAAGTATGTCAGGGTAGTAAATAAAAGATTTTAAGCATAGAAGTATATTATCATAAATTTATGGGGAGATTGTAAAAATAAAATAAAGTTCAAGCAAAAAAATAAATAAAATAAATTTATGGGGAGAAAGAATGAAACACAAAGAGAAAGAAGGGAAATATCTATTAGATAAGAACTTATTCTTGTATTTTAAGGTGCATGACAGTATTAAATTATCATGACGTCTGTACTTCAGGGGTTTATATTTTAAATAATGATGTAACTTTTATTTTAAAATATTGCTGCTTTGAAGACCCAATGCTATTATGG
>NW_004524918.1:452154-455684 GCF_000260255.1 Octodon degus
CGGCATGCCGTGCCAGCCCCACCCCCCAGGGCACACTGAACTGATTGAGACTGGGCGTGGTACCACGCACCTGTAACCCCAGCTCTTGGGAGGCTATAAACAGGAGGATCACCACAAGTCTGATCTACACAGTGAGACTCCGTACACCCTGCAGACCCTGTTCCAAAATACAAAAGTAGTAATAATAATAATAATCACAATACCAGTTTTTATGTTGTCTGTCATGTGCCACACATTGGTTGAAGCACTCTACATAAATTCACTCACTGATTCCTCCTATTTGCCCTCTGAGGACAGAATATTATTGTCCCCATTTCACAGATGAGGAAGTTGGAGAGTGAAAGGTTAAACAAGCTGTACAGGGTCACACAATTAATCCAAAATGGAATCCGAATGTAGAACTAAGCCCTCCCACTGTAGGTCAGCACACTTAGCCTTGATCTTTGAGTTCCCTGTAGGAAAATTAGAAAACACAAGCAAAACGGAAAAGATAGTGTTGTCTTGCAGCCGGAGATAACCACCCTAACATGCTGATATGTTGCTTTCCAGCCCTGTGCGTGAGTGGGAGTGTGAGGGTCTCTAGCATTCTGCTTTATGCAAATGTCATCTGCTGGTTCTGTAATCTGCTTTGTATGCTTAAAAAGACATCTAGAGTCTTCTCCTTGGTCACTTTTCATCTCTATTCTCAGCCACTGTCTGTTTTGGGTATCACTGGGAGTGTGAAGAAAGCTGAAGTTACTCAGTTTTAGGGACTTCCAGCTTCTAGAATCTTCTGTCCTATGGCAGATCCAGGGAATGAGCTTGTTGAGACCTGTCTACCCAGGCCTACTCAGGGAGTGTCTCCCAGTTACCCCTCAGGCTGCCTTCCTCTGAGGTGGGGGTGAGGCAAACAGTTGGGAGTTTTCGAGTTAAGCATCAAGGCCAGATGGTGGATAAGAGGCAATGGTAGGCTCCCGGTATTGGCTTGTGCTGTGGCAGCCCCTCCCCCCATCAGCGCCAATGTGTGCTCAAACTCATTGGCAAAGCAGACTCCAAAAGGAGAAAAATTCTAAAGTCCAAACTTATTCCATTTTTCCAGAGCTGAAGATGACAGGATGTAGTCATTGTCCCTCCAGAGAGTTCCATTGATCCTTTGAACCAGGAGTCCTGCAGGGTGGTGGCTTCATGGAATATCCTCTTGAGGAGCACCATGTGGATCGTCCCAACTGGTGCTGCATCCTGAGGCCAGCAAAGGTGGGCACCATGCTGTGCTGAGGACTACAGACCAGACTGCAGGCAGGCTCCAAGCGTTGGGGCCAAAGAGTCCTGTGGAGGGTGCCACATAAAACACTGGGATCTGGGTGCAGACCATAGTTTGCAGTGACCCAGTAAGAAGGCAACTGGGAATGTCATTTGAGAGACTAAATTTAGGAGCAAGCAACAGTCAAAGTAGATATAAAAATAGAGCTCTGGCCCTCAGTCTGCAGCAAGCAGCTGTGTACAAGCTTGTCACCTGCAGGAGCCAACCCAGGGTGCCAGCTTTGTAGTGGTCTAGTGCCAATCCATGAAGCCCAACCATACAGTAACCTGGAACAGTGAGCCCCAGTGGCAAGAATTTGGTTAGCAGCTAACAGCCTCCTCATTTTTTATCCTTGCTGCCAATCTAGGGACACCCATAGAATGCCAAGTATACTCCCCTGAATTAGTCATATGGTATGCTCCACATGGGGCAGCCACATCCCAGATTCTCCAGAGCAGCAGCCTCCAAGCACAGCACCCCAGAAGCCACCTCTTTCTCCAGCAATATCTCTCCCTCCTCTCTGCCTGCCATTAAGTCTTGCCAAATCCAAGGGCTACAAGCAAACTCTTCTGCTAGAGCAAGATCAGCCCAAGTGACTTTTGCCTTCTCACTTGGGTGATCTTCATTTACTTCCATCTCTTCCTGTTGTTGATACTCCACACCAAAATCAGAAACCAACAGGCAAGAATGGGTGACACCTGTGGTACCTGCTACTGGGGATACTGAGGCACGAGGATTATTTGAGCCCATGAGTTCAAGACTAGTCTCTGCAGCACTGTAAGATCCTGTCTCAAAAACAAGCAACAACAAAAAGGATTCATGTCCAAGTGTCCCTTGGAAAGTTTTTATAGACCCACAAGGAATAAGACAGTAATTTTAATAACTGGTTTGGGGGGAGGGTGTTAGTTTAGTTTTGTTTTTTACTAGGTAATATATTCTCATTGTGGTTAAAAAAAAATCACAACAACATAAAAATGTTATATGAAAGATACTTTTTTCTGGGCCAGCCAAATAGCTCAGCAGATTAAAGTGCCTGCAAGCAGGCACTGGGGCCAGAGGTTCAATCCCCAGGCCTGCCGTGCCAGCCCCACCCCTGAGACGTGCTGAGATAGCAATTAAGACTGGGCATAGTGGCACACACCTGTAATCCCAGCTCTTGGGTGGCTGTAAACAGGTGGATCACTGTAAGTCTGATCTAGTATTGAGACCCTGAATACCCTGTAGACCCTTCCTTAAAATACCCAAAAAAAAAAAGATTTTTTTTTCCATTTCAAACCATTCACCTTGGTCCTCCTAAATGGTTGTTGGTTGGTTTTCTGCACATCAGTTTTGCATCTCACGACATGACTGATTTCTTTTTGGTTTTTAGTAATTTTCCAGCTGATTCTTTCAGTTTCCTGTTATGTAACCTGCAGGCTATGTTATCCTGCAGGTAGTGGTCTTATCTCATCCTTTGCAATGTCTATACAACTGATGTTGCCATGGTTTGAGTGTGTCCTCGTAGAGGCTCGAGTTTTGGAGTCCTGGTTCCCAATGTGCTGAGAGGGGGTGGAAACTTTAAGAGCAGAGGTTTAGTGGGAAGTCACTGGGCGGCTGCCTTTGGAAGGAACTGACTTAGTCTCGTGGAACTTTAGTTAGTTCTCACATAATATTGTTGCTGGGCATAGTGGGGCACGCCTGGGATCCCAGCACTCAGGAGGCTGAGCCAGGAGGATTACCAAGAGTTCAAGGGCAGTCTGGGTTACAAAATGAGTTCAAGACCAACCTGAACTGCAGAGCTAGAACCTGTTTTGAAAAAAGAAAAAAAGACAATACTGTTATACAAAAGCAGGACTCCCCCTCCCTAGTCTCTCTGACTTCCTATCTTATCTATGACCTCTTCCTCTTATATCCATTCCCACCAGAATGTTTAGAGCTAGTGCACCCCTACAAGAACTGCTGCCCTGCTACTTGGACTTTCTTTCCATCTTCAAAATTGTGAGCAAAAACTTCTGCACCCATCCTCAAGTATTTTGTTCTAGTAATGAAAAATGGACTAATACAATTGTCCAAATATTAAATTTTTGTCTTTGACTTATGATGTACAAGTAGTTTTCTGAGGGGGAAGGGCAGTATTAAGGGGTCTGGTATAGCTCAGGGGTAGAGCCTTTGCCTAGCACGCAGGAAGCCTTTGGTTTGATCCCCCAGAACACAAATTAAATTAACAAGATTTGTCTTTAAAAATATCTTAGATGGGGCTGGTGAGATGGCT
>NW_004524918.1:464194-465452 GCF_000260255.1 Octodon degus
GGCTGGGAAAGGAGCTGTAGGAATGAGAACCCAGTCACTGCAACAGAGCAGGCAGGATGCTGGAGCTATGCCACGGGCACATGGTAAGTGTTGAAAACACAATGTAGGGCCAAGGAGATAGCTTGGTGGCATAAGTGCCTGGCAAGTGCAGGGTCCCAAGTTCGATCCTCAAAGAAAAAACAAAAAGAAAACACAGTGTAGAAAACACACAAAGTAAAAAAGAAAACACACAAAGCTCGTTGATGGTGACCACCACAAAGAAGCTCTGAGCAAGATTTAAATTAACCAATTGGCTTTTCATTCTTATTTGTGGGTCTGTTCAAGGCCTACCTCCTTGTCTAGAGATGGGCAGTGGACTCATAGTAAGTAAATCTCTGGGAGTCACCGGTCCCACTGAGGCACGTGATGGTAGGTGAAGTCATGAAGTCTCAAAGGACAAGACAAGGTCACAGGACACCTGGCTCCAGTTTCAACTAGATAAAGATGGTAACCACAGGCATCTCACTCTTGGGTGGAGACCTTCCTGGAGATAATGTAGTTCTCTAAATAAATGTGTCTTACTTGGAGAAGTCCTGGAGAAGTTCTGGCCTTTCTTCAGTATTCCCCTCCTTTGTTCTGAAAACCAAATAAATACAGCCACCCAGAAATCGTTGTCGTATCCCCCAGAGAATCTCAAATTCTGCTAAAGAGTTTTTTATAGGTTTTTCAGATGGCAGCAGAGAAACAGGCGGAAAGAAAAAGGAAAAGGGGCTTTATTATCTTTGAGGACACAGAGAGAACCTGAGGAAGATAAGGGATTCTCTGAACTGGAACAAAGGCTTTTATGGCCTTTGTTAGGGGTGGAGTTTGAGGAGGATATTTAGAAATACCTGAGAAGCTGATTAGGGTCTTCCCTGAGGCAGTGGAAAAGGTGAAAGGAAACTGTACACTGGGCTGAGTTGGAGAAGAAGTGAGGAGGTGGTCTCAGGGAAGATAAACTGTTGTTGTTTTAAGGGCTTCAACCACATTAGATGACCACCACAATGATTCAGCAATTCATAGTAGGGCCAGAACCTATCAGTTTTGTCCTCCCAGAGTCCTAAAATCATACCAATTGACTCATTTATTTAAATCTTCACTGAACACTCATTTGGGAGATTGCAGGCCTGACCAGTCTGCATGAACTAAAGGACAATACTAACATGTTACCTTCTCTTTCTAGTCACTGTTCAGTATCAGACCTGGGTATCTACTGTATGGGGCAGGCAGTACTGGGAAT
>NW_004524918.1:465552-469916 GCF_000260255.1 Octodon degus
AAAAAAAAAATATCTTAGCATATAAAGCTAACATTAACAATCTGTTTCTTGTTGGTCTCTAGTTTAATCATAATTTGGTAAGAGAAACTGATTTGCCACAGGACTCTGGTGAGCTATGACTCATGGGCCCAGGGCACACAGACATGGGGATTATGCCAGCACTGGTCCAACTGTTTATGAATTTAGGAGGACTCTGAGGGGCCAGGCCTCTGGTGAACTGTGACCCTTGGCCCCCAGCATGCAGGCATGGAGGTTGTGCTGGCACTGGTCCAACATTTTAAGAACTTAGGAGGACTCTGGGCAGCCTGTGGGATCCTGGTGAATCTGGCCCACACCCACCACCTGCACAGAAACTTTGCTAGACATCAGCCAGTCACCCCCACTAGTAGTGAGAGCCTTGGTGAGTCTTATCCTGGTCCCCCCATAGCGGAATCTTACTGACCCATGGTCTACTGCTCTCCCACCACTGCTAAGACTTAAGTGATTAAGGTGATTATTGGGAGCTTCAAAAATGCAAAAAAATGCAAGAGCAAGAGGTAATCTCAATCCTCCAGCAGAACCCAGAACAAATCCAGGAGACAAGGACATACAAGAACTTGGAAGTCACACATCTGAAATTTCTGAAATGATAGCAACTGAAGTAAAGAAACAAGTCCAGGGCTGGGGAGACAGCTTGGTGGTCTATGTGCCTGCCTGGCGAGTGCAAGGACCCAGGTTCAGTCCCTGGTACCACATGCCGGGTTGTTCCTGGAATCCTGGGTGTGCCTTTGTTGACCACTGAAATTGGATGTCGTGGTGCACTCCTGTAATCCCAGCACTGGAGTGGCTGAGATAGTAGGATCACTATGAGTCCAAGCTGTGTAGTGAGACCCTGTACCAAATAAATAAATAAATAAATTTTACAAGAAAGAAGTCTATTAGGTTACAGAAGAAATAAGATCAGAAATAATCTCTCCAGTTAAAAAAGAAATGACAACAATCATGGAAAAATTGTTCAACACAGCTAAAAACAACATAGATTTTAAAAATAAAAGAAATCTCCAACGGAGTAAAAAGAAAATCCACAAACAGGGAAAAAATTATAGCTGACTGTCCCTCTGACAAAGGCCTTCTATCTAGATCATATAAAGAATTTTTAAAAATTCCTTAAAAAGAATCAGGCCCCCCAAATTCAAAGACCCTATCCAAAAATGGGCATCTGAGATGAATATACGCTTCTCAGAGGAAGAAATACAAATGGCAAGTAAATATATGAAAAAATGTTCAACATCATTCAAGAAATACAAAGTAAAACAACACTGAGATTCCATCTTGTCAGACATGGTGGCATGTGCCTGTAGTCCTAGCTACTCAGGAGGCTGAGGCTGGAGGATCACTTGAGTACAGTTCTGGGCTGCAGTGTGCAAACATTTATTATCTCATACAGTTGCAGGTTGTTTTGTTTTGGGGTGTGTGTGTATGTGTGTGTGTGTGTGTGTGTGTGTGTGTGCGTGTGTGTGTGTGTGTGTTTGAGACAGGGTCTTCTATGGTCTCAAACTCCTGGGCTCAAGTGGTCCTCTTGCCTCAGCCTCCCAAGGGCTGGAACTACAGGTGCACGCCACTACACCCTGTATTTTCACTTGGTTTGTGTCACAAATTTGCAAGTGGCTTAGCTGGTTGATTCTTGTTTGTGGTCGCTCATGCAAATATATTCAATTGTTGGCTACAGTCATCTGAAAACTCACGGGGCCTCATTCACACAGCTATTGGCTGAGGACCTCGGTTCCTCCTCAGGGGAGCCTTCCACTGGGACTTCATAAGTGGTCTCACAATGGCAGCAGAGTCTCTCCAAGGCTGGAAACCAGACAAGCAAGCAGGAAGTCATATTAAAACTGACATATTATCACTCCTGCTTTTTGTCACACATGGTCGTTAAGCCCAGCCAACGCTCAGGTGTAACTTCCATACATAGCCTGAGTGAAAAGAATTAAGCACCACGTTTGGAAGTGAATGTCAAAGAATTTGTGGACCTATTTTGAACCACTACAGTGTTCCATTTCATTCTTTTTTTTGTCGGTTATGTCCTGCTGTTTAATATGCATATTGTTTCTAATTTCAAGTATTAAATCCTTTATTGCTAGAATTCTGTAGTTATTTTAAATATACCTGATCATTTTTATTGCTTTTTGTTCTGTGGTTAGTTTTTCTGGTCCCCTCTTCTATTTAATCTTTCTAATTTAAACATAGTCACTATGTGTTTTATATCTGATAATGTCCATTCCTAAAGCCCTTGGATCTGAAAAGGCTGTCTACTGGTCTTGCTATTTCTTACTAATAAGCTCTTCTCTCTTAATTTACTGTCTCCTAAAATTTATTCTAAGTGAACCGTTGGACTTTTATATATAGAAAAACTAGAAGGCCTGCTATAAAGGTGTATTTCTTTCTTGTCCCAGTATGCTGTATGTTCTAATATCCTGGAAAACTATAGTTTCTAGGCCTAAAGGCTTTAGACTCTGCCAGTGGTGTAAACTCAGACAGGAAAGTTATGTTTCATAATATTAGACCTCAAGGAGCCTCTAACAAGATTTATTAAGTATTAATATTTATATGTGTGTATTTTTTTTCTTGTTCTTTTTTTCTTTTCTTTCTTCTTTTTTTTTTTAAGATAGTCTTACTATGTACTTCAGACTGGCCCTGAACTCACTATGTAATCCAGGCTGGCCTCGAATTCACTGTGATCCTCCTTCCTCAGCTTCGTAAGTGCTGAAATTACAGGCTTGCACCACTCTATGTCTAACTTTAAGACTGCCTCCATCCTTCTTTCTTCATTTACCAAAAGTAATCGCTATCCTAGGGTGGTGTGTACAATTCTCACACATATTTTAAATATAGACCCAAATTAAGTACCATATGTATTTACAGTTAAGCATCCCTAATCCAGAAAATCCAAAATGCTCCGAAGTTCACAACTTTTAAACATGGACATGATGCCTGCCACAGTGGAAAATTCCACTCCTGGGCTGAGCTGTGGCTTGGTGGTAGAGAGCTTGCTTAGCATGCACGGGACCCTGAGGTCCGTCCCCAACACCAGAAAAATGTCCATGCCTGATATCGTGGGAAAGGGCCATTAAAATGTAGGTATATCAGCAATACTGTATAAACTTACCTTCACTCTATGTATATAAGGTACACATGAAAAGAATGATTTTTGTTCAGACTTCTTAATGTAAAATCAGAAACACTTCTAGTTCCAAACACTGTGAATAAAGGATACTCATTCTGTGTTTACGTAGTATGGTCTTGTGCTTAAAATTTCTGCGCAACTTGCTTTTTTCCCCTGTACAAAGAGACCATCGCTGAGACTAGGATTCCTTAAAGCTGGGCAGAGAAAAGGGTTTAAGGCAAACAAGCAGACGTGAAGCGCAGTAGCTGCGTGGGCAGCCCACCTCCGGCAGATGTCCTGCGTGGGAGGCCCCGGGTGACTCGGGCAGAGCAGATGAGTGGGCGTGGCCTGGAGGGTTGGCGTCACCCTTCCTATAGGGTCACTCTGCGACTTGTCACAGCACCTCCTGTCGGTCATCAGGACGAATCGCTTTCCCTAGCAATCGGTGTCTAAATTCTCAAGAGAAAGAAAAGATTACGGCTTTCCTTCGCAATGAAGTGCTACAGCCGACCTTGAAAAGCCTGACATTTCCTTTTTCACATGCCTGCAAGCGATCTTAGCAGGAGGGGGAAAAAAAAAAACTGACCCCGACGTGACTTGAACACGCAACCTTCTGATCTGGAGTCAGACGCGCTACCATTGCGCCACGAGGTCACACTAACATGGAGGTTCTGAGTCGCTGAAGGCCTTGCTTGCCGGCTCCGTTCGCGCTCCGAAAGTTCAGGTTCTGCCCGGTGCTCCTTCCCGGAGCCCAGGGCCCAGGGACAGAACGGCGAGCCCCGAGCCTCGCTCTCCGGAGCCGGGAACCGGCGCCTCCCGGGCCGCCGAGGGTGGACTGCGGCGGCGCCTCCTGCCGTCACCCGGCGACGACGCTCGGGCTCCGCCTCCTCGGTGCTTCAGCGAGGCGCGAGCGTAGGCGGGGATCTGGGGACCCCGGGCCGGCAGAGGCTGGCGGAAGTGGCCCCCGATCGCGGGCTTCCTGGGTGTGCAAGGGACCGCCGCCCCCGCCTCGAAAAATGGCAGCGACAGCGTCACCGGCTCGAGGGACCTGGGGACAGCCCGAGGCCGGGCGGCGGAGCTCTCGGCGGCAGGGCGCTTCCTCCTCTGCTGTCCCGGCGGAAGCAAGAGCAGGGGACCTGGAGGCCACCGCTACAGCCAGCGAGCAGCTTGATGAGCAGGCTGCAAAGATGCACCAAGTATTTAAAAAAAAAAAAAAAATATA
>NW_004524918.1:476571-478068 GCF_000260255.1 Octodon degus
ACACAATACCTGCCACCACAGTTTAAAGGTGGAAAGGTTTGTTTTGGTTCACCGTGGATCCAGGGCTGGACAGCATGGCAAGGGGCCATGGTAGAGCAGGATTGGATTAATAATAGCCCTTAGTTAGGACTGATCAGGCCTGCAATCTCCCGAATGAGTGGATGGTGAAGGCTCAAGTAAGTGAGACAAGTGGTATGATTTTTAGGACTTCCAGGAGGATCAAAACCCCTCTCACAGATTTTGAGAAACTCTGGGTTCTGACAAAGAAATTCTCTGGGCAGCCAATATTTATTTGTCTTTCAAACAAGGGAGGAAGATCTGGAAGAAAACATGGGAATTTAGCAGGATCTTGGGAAATATTTTCCCATGTAGTAAATTATGTCAATTAGGGGAACTACCTTATCTTTAGACTGACATTTATTGTAGGAGTGTGTGTTATGGGTCACTCAGAGTAGGAACCAGATCAGCCAGATTGGAATTTGGAAAGCCATTTATTACTGAGCTCAGGGCCCCCAGTCTGTTCTCACGCAGGAGAGGACCGAAAGGCAGCTAGCCCAGGAAGCAGGGGGCTTTTAAACCATGAAGCCACATTCTGTTTGGGAAACAAATTCATTGACACAAAACAATGCTTTCAGGGTCATTGTGACCACTACCCAAACTAAATTTCCTGGGCCTTTGTTTTAGTTTCTGGTTATCTTGCACCTGAGTAAGTACCTGCAGGCAATCTTGCATAGCCCAAGGTTACAAGAAGTTAAATCCTATTTAGTTTCTTTATGAAGTCATCTCTGTAATCTAACTTTGTTTACAGGGATTGGTTAGGTAGGAATTTTATCTAGCAAACACCAAGTAACAGCCAGTATTTACTAAACAACTTAGAACAGTGGTGAGTATACATTTACAACACAAAGCACAAGATTTACATTTATAATCTAAAATGTGAGTTGGCCCATTACAGTGTGGAGCCTGCAGCTACAGCTTCCTTTTAATTAAATGGGGATGGAGCCGGGCATCCTCAGCCCTGGCCTCATCTTGTCCTTTGAGGCATCCCAACTTCCCAGGCCAATGCAGGCCTCAGCGGGGACCAGAGCGTCACAGAGGTTCACATACTATGAGTCCATTGCCCATCTCCAAACAAGGCCTAAGCTTCAGGTAAACTCACATGTAAACATGAAAAGCAAATTGTTTAAGATTAAGTCCTGCTCAGCGCCTCTTCACAGTGGTCTCCATCAGAGGACAGCTCATGGTGTGGCAATGCGAAGCAGAGAGCCATGTGGAGGAGGGAGGGAGAGAGACTCCTCCAGGCCATGCCTCAGGGACCCACTGCTCCCACCTATGTGGCTGATAGACTCTTCCATGGACCGCCCCTCGGAGGACGATCACGCCTCCACGATTCAGTCACCATCCACTCACGAGTGCCTGAGGCTCTGGGGAGATGCGCAGATATCAACCATAACACACCGTGCAGCCCTGTTGCTCCTTCCCAGGAGGGCTGCTGCC
>NW_004524918.1:478668-480638 GCF_000260255.1 Octodon degus
TTTCCTCCGAAGAAAGCCTGGTTATACGCGGAAGGTTAGAATTGAAGAAAAATCCCACCAACCAGAAAAAAAAATCATTGCTAATATGCCGATGTGCTGTATTTCTCCAGATTTTTAACCTGTCACATATACCAGAGGTTGGTTGGTTGGTGGGTTGATTCGGTCTTTTTAAGACACGGTCTCACTATGTAGTGCAGGCTGGCCTTGAGCTCACTTTGTAGCCCAGGATGGTCTCGAACTAACAACAATACTCCTTCCTCAGCCTCCAGAGTGCTGGGATTACAAATTTGTGCCACCACACTGTCAGTAACATTTTGATAATTTTTTACTTTGGGGTTTTTTTTGTTGTTGTTGTTTTTTGTTTGTTTTTTGTGTGTGTGTTTGTTTGTTTTGTTTTGTTTTGCTTTGTTTTTTGGCCTGTATATTTGAGTTAATGCTTTTCCCGGGCATAATTTTAAAGCATTTATTGTCCATCTCTTCAAGTCTCCTTTTTAATTCCTCTTAAGTAAATAAACTAATAAGAAAAAGTCACAAACCCTGGTTTGTTTCAAAAACAGGGAATATCAGTTCTAGAAAATACAAGCCCCACAGCGCCTGGCGCCTTTTAGAGGGAAAAGACGGAGAACGGGCCCCAGGCCTTCCAGAAGGGAAAGGACATAGCAGCCTCCGTTGCTCCCTGGAAGTTGAGGGGTGGCTGAGCCTCAGCTGACAAAAGCCAGCGCTTCAGAGGGCTTCACAGCTGCACCTGACAGGTCGGAGAGCCCAGGGGTTGTGACAGGTTTGTTTCGGTTTGCTTTTTTTCATGGCAGTTTTTTGTGTTTGTGGGAAGATATTAAAAGAGCAGGCATTTGGGAGGGACTGGGAAGCTGAGAAGGCCATTTCCAGGCTGTAGCAAAGCATAGAGCGGAGGTCCCCGTGTCTGTCCTTAGGGATGGAAGTCAACCAAGCCCACGACGTGATCACTAATTCCACCACTTCCAAGACTATCACCTCCCTATTGTGTTTGGTTTTTTTGTTTTTTTCTGGTGGGGGGGGTTGTGTTTTAGGACAGAGACTACAACAGGGTCTCACTGCGTAGATCCGACTCAGTGATTCTCCTGTGTTCAGCCTCCCAAATGCTGGGATTACAGTCTCGTGCCATCACACCCAGCCTCAATAGTTGTCTCAGCCTGCTCTGGGGGTGGGGCTGGCATAGCAGACCTGGGGATAGATCTCCTATCTCCAGGCCCCTGCAACTACCTAATCAGGAGTTTTAATCTGCTGAGCTATTTGGCCGGCCCCTCCCTATTGTGTTTGATAGCCCAAAGTAAACTGGACATCGGTAGGGACACAGAGTAGGAGAGTTGGAGGTGGCATGCTGAACGCGGGCACAAGCTGGTCACCCTCAGCCTTCCTCCTCTTCTTCCCTCAAAGACCTCCAGCATCTGCCACACAACAGCACCACTGTGCAGAAGCCAGTACCCGCTCTGAAGAATACAGAAGTCCCAAATCTCCTGCAAGGGCAGCCACACACTCAGGAAGGATGAGTGACACCACGTGGGTGATTTACCTGTGATGACCCAGCCTCTGCTTTGGAATACACAACTGAAAACATCGTGTTCTTTGGTGTGGACATGTGACACAGTAAAGTGATCAAGTACAGGGCTGTTAGATCAAGTGACCAGGGGCCTGGGAGATGGCTCAATGGAATAAGTGCTTCCCTGGCAAACGCAAGGGCCTGAGTTCAATCCCGGACTCTGCAAAAAAAAAAAAAAAAAAAGAGATGTCCCTGTAAAACCTGACTCCTGCCTGCCCTGAGTAGGAGTGAGGGAGGCATGCTGGGTGAAAATCCATTAACATTTCTTTAAAATTCTGGTAGTGTTTTGGGTTATTTGTTTTTATTGTTGGGGGTGGAGGGTTGTTTGTTTTGTTTTGTGGCCAACTCAGCCCACCCTGGGTGCAGCGCTGGTGCTACATGTGGTGCCAGGGAT
>NW_004524918.1:480738-481966 GCF_000260255.1 Octodon degus
CCTGGTCCCTTCCTCTATCTCCCTGCTTCCTGACCACCTTGAGCTGACCAGGCCTCCTCCATACATGCTCTGACCATCATGTGCTGCGCTACCACAGACCCAAGGCAGCAGCGTTGCTTCCGTTATCCATTTCTGTGACAAAAACCCAATGAAATCAACTTTTTAAAAGAGGACAGGTTTATTTTCCATGCATGGCTTCAGAATTCTCAGTCCATGGTCTTCGAATGAAGATGGGATGGGCGTTGGATCACTGACTGCTTGGCGGGCAGAAAGGCCCCATCTCTGGTGGTAGGTGAAGCATATGTATGTATGTCCTGGCATGAAGTATAAGTACATCTGAAATGAGTAGATGCTTCCCCGAAGAAGTGTAAGTAGTCAGTAGGCACATAAAAAATTGCACAGTACCTTTGGTCATTAGAGAAATGCAAATCAAAACAAAACTGAGATTCCATCTTACTCCAGAAAGAATGGCCATTATCAAGAGTTCAAAAGAAAACACAAGTACTGGTGCTATGGGAGGAAAAGAAAACTTCTACAATGTTGGTGGGAATGTAAACAAGCACAATCTTTATGGAAATCAGTATGAAAATTCTTCAAAATACTAAAAGCAGGCTGGACAATGGTGGAGCATGCCCATAATGGTGGAGCACTGAAGAGGCTGAGGCAGAAGAATTGTAGGGATTTCAAGGCCAGCCTGAACTACATAGTAAAACCCTGTCTCAAAAAAAGACCAAGACAAAAGCAAAAACAAAACCCTAAAAATCTTAAAAATAGATAGTCAGTTGGACCTATACCTCTTCTGAGTATCTCAACAAAAAAGTTAAAGACATCATATTATAATGATAAAAGCATGTGCATATTTATGTTTATTGCAGCACAAATCATAACAGCTAAATTTAGGAAAAGCCTGTTGTCTTAATTATTCTTCTCTCATTGCTGGGACAAATACCTGACACTCAAAATGAAGGAAGAAAAGGTTTATTTAGCTCACAGCTACTGGAGGTTTCAGTCCATATTCAGCTGGGTCCAAGGCAGAGCAGCACACGGCAGAAAGCAAACTTTCATGGTGGCAGCAAAGAGCAAGAGCTCAAGGGAGAGGAGTAGCAGCAGCTCAGGCAGCTAGCTTCTCTCCCACCTTACATTGTAATGCAGATTACCTGCCCCAGGGCAGGGGCAGCATCCACACCAACAATAATCAATCACATACTCCAGAAACTGCCCCAAGACT
>NW_004524918.1:498947-500294 GCF_000260255.1 Octodon degus
CTGGAGTAATCATGCGATGAGGTCAAGGACCTGTGTCAAGTAAGGGCTGGGAGAAACACTGTAAAACAAGGAGCATCTATTTGTCAGTGCTTGCCTGGAATATAAGGTCATCCAGGCTGAAAATGATGCTAGGGTACAGTACACATATGAAGCAACCTTAGCACCTAGAAGTGTGGAGGAAGTGATTGCCCAGCCTCAAGAAGATAGGCCAACCCCAGCTGCCACGATAGATGGCAGAAGAAGGAATTACACAGCTCAGTGAGATGAGCATATCCCTGCAGATAACACCATATGAATCCAGAAAACTCTCCGGATGACTTTGCTCCAAAACATATGGCTCCAAAAGATATGCCCCTGACTAACACAGCCAGGAATGTGCTAGGAAGGAATCCCAGCTCCACAGGAATGCTGGCATAACTCCACTTCAATTACACGGTGAGAAATGATAACAGATACATGCAGAAAAGTTTGTACATGAACATTCATAAGGCTTTGTCCATGGTAATGAAAGGTAGGCCCAAGTTCCATCAGCTGATGAAATGGTGATCAAAATGTGTTCTAGGCCATACATGAAATGTTGTTCAGGGGCTGGGGAGATGGCTCAGTAGAATAAGCACTTGCCTGGCAAGCACAAGGGCCTGAGTTCAATCTCTGGTTCTGAAAAAAAAAAAAAAGAAAGAAAGAAAGAAAGAAAGAAAGAAAGAAAGAAAGAAAGAAAGAAAGAAAAGAAAAGAAAAGAAAAAGAGAGAGAGAGAGAGAGAAAGAAATATCTTTCAGCCACAAAGAGGAATCTTCAAAGGAAAATAGGCAGTCACAAAGCACCACAAATATATGACTCCATTTATACAGAAGTGTATAATAGGCAAACTGATAGAGACAGAAAGTGGATTAGTGGCTGTGGGAATGGGAATTGGAGGAGTGGTGATGAAAGGTCACAGGGTTTCTATTTAAGGACATGAAGACATTCTGTAACAGGTTGTGATGGCTGCTCCACACCGGGACTACGTGGGAAACTGCTGAATGTGTACCTTACACTGGTGAACTGGAGGGGATATGAATTATACCTTAATAAACCTATGACATGGCCTGGAACTCCTGGGGCCCCACTGAGCCCATCATATACTCATTACACTCATGGTCTGCCATATGCTCTGCACAGGCTTCTCTCCTCAGTCCCTGTAGATCAATTTACTTCTCTTCTTTGCTCCTACCTCAGCCAAAATTAAGGAAGGAAAGGTTTATTTACCTCACAGTAGTTTATGATGGCAAAATTAAATATTACTTTTAGACAGGATCTTTAGCAGCAACTCTCTCCTAGGACTGGACTCTCTCTCTCTCTCTCTCTCT
>NW_004524918.1:500743-510112 GCF_000260255.1 Octodon degus
TCTCTCTCTCTCTCTCTCTCTCTCTCTCTCTCTCTCTCTCTCTCTCTCTCTCCCCTTGCCAGGCACGTGCCCACCACTGAGTGCTATATCCCCAGTGCTAGGAATTCTCCTGAAATCACTTTCTGTCACAAGGGCTCATTGGATCCCTCATTACCCTTATCTCCATCTCCCTTGCAGCAGTTTTCTTCCTCTGGTCACCAGTTGGGCAACATCCCATTTTACCCTGCTCTGTCTATGTCTCGGTAAAGGTCTAGGCTGAGTCCAGTCCAGGAGATGTAGGCCTCTGAATGTCCACCAGTGCCTGGCTGAAGGACTCTGTGGGAGATGGGGAGGGGATCCAGAGATGATGCTATCAACCCAGGGGGGAGCCACAGGAGAGGCAGGCAGGAGAGCCATGAGCCCACCAGGACAGGTGGCTGTGAAAAACCCAGTGTCCATGATGCTGAGTGAGATGGAAGAATGTAAGGACAGCTGAGCTTTGCCTATAGTCCCAGCTGTGTAGAAGACTGTCTCAGTTACTTTTCTCTCGTAGCTGGGATGTCTTGGTTCTCTCATTGCTGGGACAAAATACCCAACACCCAAAATTAAGGAAGGAAAGATTTATTTAGCTCACAGTTTGTGGAGATTTCAGTCCATACTCAGCTGGCTCCAAGGCAGAGTGACATATGGCAGAGGGCAGCAGTTTATGATGGCAAAAAACAGCAACAAAGCAAGAGCAAAAAGGAAAAGCAACAGAGCGCAAGTCTCTCTCCCTTCCTTATATTGCACTCAGGCTCTCTGCTCCAGGGCAGGTGTCGCCCACAAAAATAATCCCAGCAGCACTCACGCCCATAATCCTAGCATTGGATCATGAATTAATCGCTCTAGAAGTCTGCCCCATGACTGCATGAGGCTTTAGGGGACATCTAGACACAAACCATAACAGAGACTGAGACAGGAGGGTCATAAATTCAAGCCAACCATGGGCAACTTAGTGACTTAGCATGATCCTGTCTAAAAGTAATATTTAAAAATTTTAAAGGGCTGGGGATGTAGCACATTGCAAAGGCCCCATACAACAAGTAAACAAAACCACAAAAACAAGATGAGAGAGACACTGACCAGAAGCCAGAATTATGTCTGTCCCTCCTCTTCTGCTCCTGAAATTCCTTCACCTCAGCCCCCACATAGCTACAGAATAAATGTGCAACCAACTCCTGTGCTGGAAACCTAATCCCCATGCAGTAATGTTGAGAGACAATTAGGGCACAAATGCTTTGTCTATGTGGGTGGATTAACGTCCACTTGCAAGTGAGTTTGTGGCAAAAGCAAGTTCAGCCCCCCTGTATCCTCTCATATGTTCTCATCCTCTCACATTCCCTCTCTTTCTCTCTGCTCCTCTGCCAGAGGTAAGGAGCAGAACCCTCCTCCTGTTGTATTTCCTCCTGAAATACATTTTCTGGTCATGAGAAATTATCTTGTCTGTACTATTCTGTTTTTAAGCACAAAGGGAACTAAGACATGCAACTTTATTGAAAGCCCTTCTAGAGCTCAACTCTGTCCAGAAAAATCCACATATGCGATCCCATAGAAATGCTATTGAAAGTCTAATAGGTTAATTCCAATCTACCACTCCCAGTGCAACATATGGTGAGAATAAAGACACTATGGCATATCTGAAGTTGTGGAGTTCTAGGTTCAGTTAGTACAATGGCTAACCAGCCACCGTACTAACTGAACAAAATCCTCAACCCAGGCCAAACCTGGGTTTTATTGATTCGTAAAGAGGGGAGTGGCTCAGGCATAAGTGACTATAAGAGCAGTGGGAAGCACGTGAGTGCTGTGAGCTGGGCTAGGTGGGAGGCCTGAAATCACCTGTGAAGTGTGGACAGGGAGAAAGAGACAGACAGACAGACAGACAGACAGACAGACAGACAGACAGAGACAGAAAGAGCCAAAAGAGAGAGACAGAGACAGAAAGAGGCAGAGACAGAAAGGCAGAAGACAAAGAGACAGAGAGAAAGTATGAGAGAGAGACAGACAGACAGACAGACAGACAGACAGACAGACAGACAGACAGAAACAGTAATCTGCATGACACTATTTGAGGCAGTATCTAATGTTTTGGGGTCAGTGCTTCAGCTGTGATATATAATTATTTATGCTCTGAGAAGCCATAGCCTCTCATCCTGACGCCCACAGTGTGGCCACACAAGGCCCAGCACCTCCACTAGACCCATTGGCATTGCTCAAAGCTAATTGAGAGAATAAGGAAAAGCTCTAACCAGCTCTGTACATATCAGTACATGGAAATAGGGCCAGGCTTAGTGAAAATGAAGACAAATGCTTTTCATTGGGGAGAACCATCCAGGTGGTCATCCACATAGCCCCTTCCCCAGGCAGACCTCTCTGGCTGCACAGTTGACTTCCGGTCTTCCTGTGTCTTTACTCCACCCTTCTCCTCCTTGCTGTCCTCCACAACCTCACAGGCATGTGGTTTGCCAGCGCAGCAATGAGTAGCCACTCTAACAGGGCAAGAGGGGTCTCTTTTACATTTTTGGTCATCCAGACTCTCACTCATTGAGGCATTTCCAACCATCAGCAAAGAGCCTGTGGAGCCCTTCAGTGAGTTTGCATTCATCTCGCATCCTGCACTGTAAGAGCCTCTGGGACGGGTGTGCATGACACGCTTCACTGGTGTATGTTTTACAAGTATGGTTAGCAACTTACAGTTCAATTTAGTGATATATGTATGAAAAAAAGAGTTTGCCAGAGGTATAAATGGCTATAAATATTCAGTTATGATTGTAAACATTTGCAATGCCATACAGGGGTGATTAAAACACCTGTTGAAATTTTTAAAAATGTATTATAGCAAAGGATACTTGCCACTCACCTCCCTCAACATATTCCCCCTCACTTCCAAAGTTAGGGCAGAACAGAGCTCTTCAGGAAGACGTGGCACCGAGGAGGTGTAGGAGACAGCAATTTTATTACACCGGTGGGCCTGCCTGGGATCGATCCCAGAGTCAGAGTCTCACCAGGTAGAGTGTCGGGACTTTTAAGGGGAGAGCAAGTGGAAGGTACAGCGGCAGACTTAGTGCATTACGATTGGAGGGTTGAGTGACATCGGGATGCCCAGGGAGTTGAAATACCTCAGGTTGCATTGCAAGACCACCACCAGGCTCAAGTTACACCAGGAGGCCATTGTTACACACAGACAATAAAGATAGGGATTATGCAATGGAAGAAGTGCTCTGTGATCAGTCTTGCCCAGGCATGTCTGCTTCATTGTGGCAGGCCTTTATTTAAAACTTTAATTCCTCTTCACTAACACACTTATTCCATCATTCTTGCCAGTTGCTGAAGCAGCCCTAGAAGACCCTTTTCATATCTTTGTGAAATGTGATAAAAGAAATATATTTGTAAGACATAAAAAATGTATAATTGGTCTATATTTCACTAAGAAGCTCTTAGACTTAGCTCGGTCAACTAGCCGACAAGGACACGCAGGCTCACACCAGGGGTAAGGTTCTGGGGTAAGAAACAATTGCTAAGCAAGTCGTCCCCAGTCCCGGGACACCAAAAGCTAGAAATAACTGCAGACGAGAAATACAGCAGGGGGAGGGGATAAAAAGGGAAGGGGAGGACA
This sequence comes from Octodon degus, assembly GCF_000260255.1. Classification (NCBI taxonomy): domain Eukaryota; kingdom Metazoa; phylum Chordata; class Mammalia; order Rodentia; family Octodontidae; genus Octodon; species Octodon degus. The sequence goes on from NW_004524918.1 coordinate 504,375, forward strand.
ATGAGTATAGTGTGAAGTAGATTGTTCAGGACAGAGTGTAAAGTCAACCCCAGGCACGGGAGATGGGGGGAGGGATGCACGAGAGTTAGGAATAAAAACACACATCTTCCCAAAGGGAATGTGCCGGTCTCTCCTCCTTCTCCTTCTCCTTCTCCTTCTCCTTCTCCTTCTCCTTCTCCTTCTCCTTCTCTTCTCCTCCTCCCCCCCTCCTCACCTCCTCCTGCTCTTCCTCCTTTCTTTTCATATCTGATGTCTAGACAAGTAAGGTCAATCCTTACAAGAGGAATGTGGCTGCAGAGGGTCATCCAATGGAAATGCAAGCTGTAAAACGGCTGCACATTGCAGTGTGTATCCATCCGCCTTCTTCACTGCACCTGGCACTGTGAGACTCCTGGTTCTTCCTCCAGAGTCAAAATGACCGCGAAAGTAAAGATTTTGAATCAATTGAGGACACTGAAGCAGCCATTGTAGTGCAACTAAAAAGACAAGAGAAGACTTCCAGTAATGCCATAGTAAGCAGCAAGGCCAGTAGGATAAGTGTGTTCAAGGAGAGAGGGAGTATTTTGAGGAGTATTAATGGCAACGTGTCTTTTATTGTAATAAACTTGTTAAAATTTAAACATTCATGAGCTTTCCATCACACCATGTATATACATGCATGTAGCCATTAGAGGGCGCTCCAGGCACAAGGCTGGGGAGAACCTGGGCCTAATATTCCGATCCCTGGGTGGAGACAGAATTTGAGTCTAGCTGCTCTCAACCTCAGACTGGAAGGTCTTCTCCCTCTGGCATCTTTTTTAGGTGAATGCAAGCAAAGAAGCCACCAAATAAGGTGCCTCGTCTTTTAGAAAGATAAATGCCTCTAAATTTGTACTGAAGTTGTAATGGGGACTGATAATCTAACTTACTTGTACCTATGACTTGGTTTCTAGTTCCAAATCTTGAGCTGTGATTCGATCTTGGATCTTAGCTAATGCTTTCTTCTTTGAATCACAGACTTCTCATCTGTAGAGTGGACATTTTGGAGGGTTAATGCGGAAGAACATGGCTGGTTTAGGATTTCCTGGGTTCACCCATTTGCTTGGGGGAAACTTGCCCAAGCCATTTCCTAAGTTTTCCTGGGTCTTGAGACTTTTAAAATCAGATAAAACTCATGGATTCTTTCTCCATATTGCCAGGCTCAACAACCTGTCCTCGGCCACCCATGGTGCCAGGGTTAGGCAGCACTGCCACATCCTGGCTAGTGCCTGCTCCTTGGCAATCTGATGTCACACCCGCTGAGGTACCTGGGGATCTGTGTGTGTGTGTGTGTGTGTGTGTCTGTCTGTCTGTCTGTCTGTCTGTCTGTCTGTCTGTGTCTGTGTCTCTGTGTCTCTTATTCTCCCCCCCCCTCCCTTCTCCTTTCCTCCCCCCCCCCCCCACCATCTTTCTGGCTGAGTCACTAAGACCTGTCTCTTCATGGAAAATAAAAAAATGTGTCATTGACCTTTTTCACCCAGACTTCCTCAAAACCTCAAAGCCCACACTCAGGCTTGGTTTCTAGTAAAGTGGCAGTTTTCTGCAAGGTTGCAAACAGTCTAAGACGGATGGATCTCTGCAGATTCTCGACCAAAGTCTTTGAACTGTGTGGTCACTGGAGGCAGAGGGAGGAAATTAGGACCTCCAGAGCCCTAGCAAGAGGTTAGTGGCTGGCTCTGAGTCTCCTCCTGCACCCTAGCTCAGCCTGGGGCCAGGTACCAGAAAACTCCAGATGCCCCTACAGGCCCACAGAAATTATTCAAACTAGCCAGTCCAGAGCCTGTTCACTTTGCTTTTTATTCCTTCAGCAAAAACAATATCCCTGCTGCTTATACTTCCCCCCCTTACCTTCTCTGCCTCCTGACCAACTCCAGAGCTTCCCCTGTGGCCCTGCTGAGGTGCTGTGATTCCCCCCTCGTGAACTGTACCAGTCAGATCTCAGTTGTCTCCTGATCTGTTGCTCCTGAATGAAAGCGATTTACTAGGTACCCTGTAAAACAATGACCATCTTGGAAACTCTGCAGCTCGACAGAGGGTGCAGCAGCAGGAGGGCCTTACCTGGAACTTGCCCTGGAGAAGTGGCCCCGAGGCTCCAAGTGATTGCTGGGTCAGAGAAACAGATACTTGGTCTTCACTTTACCCATCGCTGACTGAATGTGTTTAGTGACTCCCAGGCTACTAGGTGTACAGGGAGCCACAGAACGGAGTTAACCTCCTTTATCTGCAGGGGAAAATGGGGCTCTGAGGGGAGTTTATACCAATATGCGTACAGTGGGGCAGCCGTTAACCTTGTTGCCAGTCTCCATCCTGTTCATAGTTTCAGCCAGGCTAAAGGCAAAAGAGGAGAAGTGAGCCCCATCACAAAAGTAATAAATGCTCTTCTCTTGTGAGAAGCTTGAACCAGGAAGGGTCCGGGGAGGTTCCCGAAGCAGAGCTGGATAACTTGAACCTGCCATGCTTGCAGAGTAAGTTCACAGGTTAACTGACCTCCATCATGGAGGAAGAGGCACAGAGAGGATTTATTAGGCAGAATTCTAAAAGCACACACTCAAAGAACTGGGGTGAAGCACCCAGGAGAAGGTGAGGTGCACTATCTTCTGGAACTGGGAACATGCATGGTTCTCTTGAGGGACGCAAACCCACGACCCCGCGCCCAAAAGGGTACTGGCCCATTTTACAGATACAAGCCCATTTGTTTTTATTTCTTAAGATGGTTAACTTAAGCAATGTTTGAATGTTACTCTTCACTTTCTCTTTTCTTTTTCTTTTCCTTTTTTTTTTTTTTCTTTTTTTCTTTTTTTTCTTTTTTTTGCAGAACCGGGGCTTGAGCTTGGGCCCTTGCACTCACCAGGGAAGCGCTTATACTACTGAGCCATCTCCCTGGCTCTACTCTTTACTTTCTCAACTAAGCCAAACTATAGTCTTAAAGTATTATTAAGGAATTTTGAGTGTGGTGGGCTGAAAAGAATGGAACCTGAATTAACCAAAGGAATACCGAAAAGAACAGCCTTGGGTAGTGTTGACTGGGTCCTGGAAATTACATTCCTTAAAAATATAACTTTTAGTTATGACTTTCCTTATCTCCTTTCTTTTTTTTTTTTTTTTTTTTTTTTTTCCGGTTCTGGGGATTGAACTCAGAACCTTGCACTTGCCAGGCAAGCACTTATTCTACTGAGCTATCTCCCCAGCCCCCTTGTCTCCTTTCCATCTGTCTATTTCTTCAGCCCTACCACAGAACCATACCTTCTGGGTTAGGAGTAGTTCTAACCAAATGGGTTAGGTGTAGTGCTCATGCCTGTAATTCCAGCTACTCAAGAGGTTGAGACAGAAAATTTTCAAGCTTAAGGTCAGCCTGGGTAACTTAGTGAAGTACCATTTCAAAATAAAATTGGAGAACACTAGAGATGGAGCACAGTGGTGAAGTGCTTGCCTAGCATATGCAAGACCCTGGGTCCAGTCCCCAGTGCTAAAAACAAACACAAATAGAATATATTTTTCTTTCGCCTTTTGTCCAGTTGACTGGGCTCTCTGTCCTCCTTCCTATAATTATCAAATGATAACTTTGTCATCTTTGTTGCAGAAGAATGAACTAACTGCCACAGGGTGGTTCAGAGAGGTGACCTGTCCAGAGTCCCTGAAGCCAGTATGTCCTGCTCAGAGAGTAGCAAGGGTCACAGAAACCCCCTAGTAGTCTGGCACCACATATCAGCTCCTCTGGGGTGTGTTAACTGGCAAGCTGGGTGATCCTGGTCAAGCCATGGTCTGGTTAATTGGCATCTTAGGACTGATCCTGTGAAGGACCCCAGAGAAGTCCTTGTGATGTGAGGGGTCGATCAGTTCCCATGAGATAATTGCTCCTGCTTATGAGGCAACCCCAGTTCCTATTAGGGAATAATTGTGATTTCACCATGGGGTAATCTTTCTGTAGGGTCCTGTTTTTCTGGAATCTAAGGTGACAGCAGATTTAGGACAGTGACTGGAAGCTTCTGCATGCACTCCAAGGGCTCTACAAAAGGACGTTGTAAAAGCTGCCAATTAATATCTTTTTAGTTACCCATGGGGCATCTACAGGCCCAGCCTCTCCATTTCTGTTAGAAAGTCACTGTTCTACAGAAAATGCTAATTTTGGACTGGCAAGATACTCGGCAGACTAGGCGCCTGCTTTGGCAAGCACAGGGACCGGGGCACACTGAGCCAGTGAAGGAGTCCAGGCGTGATGGTGCATGCCTGTAATCCCAGCGCTGGGGAGGCTGAAAACAGGAGGATCACTATGAGTCTGAGCTGCATAGTGAAACCCTGTACCAAATACACAAATGAAGAAAATGTTAATTTCAAAAGTTGTCCACTCTACTGCCCAAGTGGAGTGGGGTAACTGTGAACTGTTTGTCTTCTGAAAAATGTGGAAATTTAAACTGAAGTGAGACTGACAATGAGGCATATGAATAGAAGGCAAGAGAAGCCGGGACTATTCTCCTGGGGGTCTCAGGAAGCCCATGACAAGGCTCAGGACCTTACAGCTCAAAATGCAACTATAGGAAACCAGAATAAGCCACCCCCAAAATAATTTTCTTGTGCATGTTTTGAGCTAATTGTTTTGAGAACCTGCAGACTCAGGAGTACCTCTGTAAAGCTGTCCTTTTGTAAAAGGCATTTACATCTATTTAAAAAAAAAATGTATTAGTAAAAGCATCTCTCTCAGGAACAGGGGTGCTCCTGGCAAGTTCTGTTCCCTAAAGTAGGAAATGCCCTCCTGTAGCACAGCGCTCTTTTCAACTGAGGACAATTGGGGAACACTGGATCCAAGTGGAGACTGCCTGAGCTCCCTCCAGCTCCCTATAAGGAACTCAGTGCTCCAAGGAGCTCAATTGGCATAGGCCCCTCCCCCAGGAAGTTTAACAAGCAGAGGAGATTAACATAGATTGTAGGAGAGGAGATTGGTCTCTGAATTGCCCGGATAAATATGAGGGTTACTTCAAAATTAGTTAAGCCATCAAGAACTCTAATTTCAAAGAACACACCTCAAGAAACCACAGTGGCACGATTTGGAAGTCATTTCTACTGGGGGAGCCAGATTCCTGTCTGATATTTTTATTGAGTAGGCAGATTCCTGGGCATAGAAGGGCCTCAAAACTGGCTGGGGATAATCATACTTTCACATACCTTCCTTTCAAAACAGAGTAACAGATGTGCTGACTACTCTTCTCTGGAAGATTCACTCAACCAAATAAGAATTAGAGGCCCTTCTTTATTTTGTGACTGGTTTATTTTATTCACCATTACGTCCTGAAGAGTCATCCATGTAATGTGACAGGATTTCTTCCTTTGTAAAAGCTAATAACATTTCACTACATAGATATGCCATGTTTTCTTTATCCTCCCATTCATTAATGAGCACTTGGGTTGCTTCCATCTCTTGGCTACATGAGTAATGCCGCAATAAATATGATTACACAAATATCTCTTTTCGATCCTGATTTTAATGCTTTTGGATATAAACCCAGTAGAGGAACTGCTGGATCATATGGCAGTTCTATTTTTAATGTTTTAAGGAACTTCCTACTGCTTTCCACAGTGACTGCACCATTTTGCCCTCCCACTAATAAGTAATAAGTGGGATCTGGTGAGATGGCTCAGTGGTCTAAAGCACCTACTTAGAACAAGCTTAGCAAAGCCCAGGGACCACGGTTCAATCCCCCAGCACCACATGCCAGCCAGCCCCG
>NW_004524918.1:511179-551339 GCF_000260255.1 Octodon degus
ACACACACACACACACACACACACACAGCCAGTAAAAAATACATCTCTAGAAACTAACCTCCAAAAATGAATATATAAGAATTATCTGACAAGATACTCAAAATAATTGTGTTAATCTAGCTCAACAATCTACAACTCAAGTTGAACACAGTCAACTACATAAAATCAAGAAAATGATGCATTAACAAAATGAGAATATCAGGGCCAGTGAGATAGCTCAGTGGACTAAGCACCTGCTTTGGCAAGCACAGGGACCAGGGTTCGATCCCTCAGTGCCCCTGGGGTGCACTGAGCTACAACCAAGTCTGGGCATGGTGGTTCATGCCTGTAATCCCAGAGATAGGGAGGCTGAAAACAGGAGGATCACTACCAGTTCGAGCTGTGTTGTAAAAGCCTGTATTAAATACATAAATGAAAAAAAAAAAAAAAAGGAAAAGGAAAAAGAGAATATCAACAAAGATAGAAACCATATAAAGAAGGATCATACAGACAGTCTGGAGCTGACGAATACAAAAATTTAATTGAAATTTCCTTAGAGATTTAATAGAAAATAGGATCAAAAGACAAAAGAATGATAAAAAGGAAAAAAAGCCCAAGAGACTTATGGAATCTGATCAACCAGACCCACATACACATGATATCTCCAAAAGGAGAAAAGAGAAAAAGGGATGGGAGAAAATGGCAAAAAAACTTCTGAGATCTAACAAAGGAAATATACACCAAACTAAAGGCCAAAGGAATTCAAAAAAGATGACCTCCACAGTCGCAAGTTAAATACACTGGAATGACATTTTTTTTGAATCTTGAAAGCAGCAAGAGATAAGTGACGTATTATGGACAAAGGAGCTCCGATTAGATGGAAGATTTCTCAGGAGAAACTACAGGTCAGGAGGAAGTGAGGTTATACATGGTAAGATCAAAACCTACAGTGAATATTTAAATTTTATAAATGTATTCAGTAAAGAACACATTGCTATTTATTATTATTATTATTATTATTATTATTATTATTATTTCTTTTAGCTTTCCTGAGCATTTATTACAAGATCCCAACAGTGATTTATTCCTTCTCCTCAATATCCTGCTCTGCGGCTTCCTTGGCTCTCTTCGCCCGGGTGCCAAAGAGCCGGGCGTTGGCGCGGGCCATGCGCAGACTGGCAAATGCCTTGAAGTTCTTTTCTTCCTCTGCGATGACCCCGGCCTTCTCCTTCATGTAGATCTTCCTGACGGGCATCCCAGGTCCTGTCAGCGGGGTGGCCAACTTGAGTTCTTCAGCAGAGCTGTCTCCCTTTTGGGGGGCCCACGGCTTCCTGAGGAAGAGGATGAGCTTGGAGCGGTACTCGTTCAGCCGCTGCACGTTGGCCTGCAGGGACTCGGTGGATTTGTTCCTCCGCCTTGGGTCCACCGAGATGCCAGTGGTCCGGGCCACCTTCTTGTGAATACCGGCCACCCGCAGCTCCTCCAGACTGAAGCCCCTGCCGGGCCTTAGCGTGGCATCGCACCCGGGACAGCGCTCGACGGGCCGGGTGGCTCCGGACGCGCAGCGCAGGGCCATGCAGCGCGTTTGCCTGCCGGGCCGTGCGCCTGCGGACCCTCCAAGCTGGCTGATTGAACCAGGTAGCCACACGCCGCTGCCAGTCCTTGTGAAAGTTGGGCCTCAGAATCGTGCCATTTGGGCTGGGCGCCACGACTGCCTCTTAGGCCGCGGATCGGCGGAACCGAAAGGCTCCCTAAAAATACTGTTCACTTTGAACATACTTACGCCATCGCCATTGCCACTTTTCTGAAACAGTGTTGAATGTATTCTTCCGAAAGTGGCTTTAGGAGGTATGATGAAAAATATAGTGAATGCTGCTACCAAGTGCTGTCCTGTGGAAAGGTAGGCTAATACAAAGGTTACAGAGCATCCTTATCAACCTTGATCAGGGGATCTGGCACCTGGCAGCTTCTGCTTCTTTGCCAAAGTCAAAATGACCATGAAAGGTGGAACTTGTAGATTGATTTAGATCATGAGGCAGCCACGACAGTGCAGCCAATGACTCTCATGAAAAAGGGACTTGCAAAATCGCTTCAGAAAGTGGCAAAAACGATGGAATAAGTGTGTTCCATGTGAGGGGAGTGTTTTGAGGGGAATTAATGACAATGTGTCTTTTACTGTAATAAGTTTTTAATTTAAATATTCACCATATGTTTCAAGCCACCGTATACATTCATGACACTGAAGGAGAAGAAAAGGCCAAGCAAAAATATTCAGTCAGCAAAATCGCTCTTTGAAAATTGAGAGAGGGCCAGGGATATAGCTCAGGGGCAAATGCAAGGTCCTGAGGTCAAGTCCCAGTGTAGACAGATAGACATAGACATAAATATAGACATAAATACAGATACAGATACAGATATAGATGAACTTCGGGCTTTTCCAGATAATACCTGAGGGACTTCATCATCACTGGGTTTGTATAGCTCACGGTTCAGGAGGTTGTGACATCCAAAAACACGGTGCTGGTATTTGCCCAGAGTCTGGTGGGGCCCGCATGCTGAGTCATGGTGTCACATGGTGAGAGAGGAAGTAGACCAAAGAAGTTCACTTTTATAAGAAAGTCACTTCTTCAGTCCCTTGCGAATCCATTCATGAGGGGAGCGTGCTGATGATGCAGTTACCTCCCAAAGGCCCCAGTTCTCAGCACTGCTGCCTGGAGACCAAGTTTCCAGCACATCAAATTGGTAGATACCACAGCGACTGCTATGAACAATTACATGTCAACAAATTGGATGAGCTAAAAAATAATAATAAATTCCTAGAAACAGATAGCCTAGCAAGATTGAAATATAAAGAAATGGAAAAATATGAACAAGGGCCAGCCAGATAGATCAGCAGAATAAGTGTCTGCTTAGGAAAGTGCAGGGACTGAGGTTCAGTCCCTAGCACCACATGCTGCACTGGACCCTCCCGGGATCCACTGAGCCAACCACTGAGACCAGGCATGGTGGCACATGCCTGTAATTCTAGTCCTGGAGAGACTGAAAGCAGGAGGATCTCTATAAGTCTGAGCTGCATAGTGAGACCCTGTACCAAATACCTAAAAAAAGAAAAATAATTTTTAAAAAAAGAAAAAGAAGAATGGATCAAAATATTCTATCAAAGAAGAACATTAGGCTAGATGGCTTCACTGGAGAAGTCTACCAAACATTTAAAGACTTAGTACCAATTATTTTCAAAGTCTCTAAAAAGATAAGAAAACAGTATGCTTCAAAGCTCACTTTATAAGGCCAACTGACATGCTATGTTTTGTTTTGTTTTTGTTTTTGTTTTGTCCTTTTGGAACAAGGTCTCACTATGCAGTTCAGGCTGGCCTTAGGCTCATTTTGTAGCCCAGGCTAGTCTCAAACTTGCAACAATCTGCTTGCCACTGCCTCCTGAGTGCTGGGATTATAAGCATGTGCTACCAGCCTGGCTAACATGTTAATATTATTACTTAATTATTACAGACTAATTAGGCCCACAATCTCCCAAACAAGTGTATAACAAAGGCTTAAATAAATAAGTCAAGTGGAATGATTTTAGGGCTCCAGAAGGTTCAAAACCCCCTAATAGAATTCAAGATTCTCTAGGGGCTAAGACAAAGAAATTCTCTGGGAAGCCCTATATTTATTTGGTTTTCAAAACAAAGGAGGGGTTTATTGAAGAAAATGCAGGACTCTGAGTGGATCTTGGGAGACAGTTCAAAGACCTGCCCAGCTAGTAAATATGCTAATTAGGAGGCTATCTTATCTCCAGGCTAACATGTATTGTAAGAGACTGCAGCTGCAGTCTCTTAGCTAATTGGGACTGGAGCCAAGCATCCTCAGCGATGGCCTTATCTTGTCCTGTGATGCGTCACAGCTTCACTACAGGCCTCAGCCAGGACCAGTGACTCACAGACATCCACTTACTCTCAGTCTGCTGCCCATCTCCAGAAAAGGGCCTAGGCCTTGGACAGGCTCACAAGTAAACTAGGAAAGCCAGTTGGTTAATTTTGAATCCTGCTCAGATTCACTTCATAGTTGTCTCCATCAGCCAGCATCATCGCTTTAATACAAAAAGCTGAAGACACAATAAAAGGAAAACTACAGGGCAATATTCCTAGTGAATACTGATGCAGAGATGCTCGATGAGATGCTAGCAAACTGAATTTGACAGCATATTATGTACACTGGGACCAAGTGGAATTTATCCTGGGATGCAAGGATGGTTTAATACATGAAAACCTATAAATATAATACAACACAGAAAAAAGGTTGGTGGCACATACCTGTAACTCCAGCTCTTGGGAGGCTCAGAGAGTGGCTAACCAGTAGCCTCGCCTATGTAGTAAGTTTAAGATCAGCCTGAACTACATAGCAAGACCCTGTCTCAAAGGGGGAGAAAAACTGATGGAAGGACAAAAATTATATTATTATCTCAGTTCATGTAGAAGATTGTTCACTAAAATTCAACCTCTCATGATAAAAATAACAAAATGACTAGGACACTCCCCCAGCATAGATGAAAAGCCTATAACTAATATCATTCCTAACAGTAAAAAATGAAAGCTTTCCTTTAAGACCCTGAAGAAGGTAAGGGTGGCCATGCTTGTCACTTCTGTTAAACATAATTAGAAATCCTATCCAGAGCAAAAGATAAGAAAAAGGTTCATCTAAATTAGAAACAAAGAAGCAAAATGCTGTCTGTACAAAATCATAAAGATTATGCAAAAAAAAAAACTGTTAGAAGTTGGGTGTAATAGTACATTACTACAATCCTAGCACTGGGGGGAGGGCGGCCAAGGTAAGAGAATGACAATCTCAACCCCAGCCTGGACAATGTAGCAAGACCTTGCCTCATTTTGTTTTTAAATTAGAAAGAGCTGAGTATATTGCTTATTGCCGAGGTCCTGGGTTCAATCTCCAGTACTGGGAGTGGGGCTGGATTCTATATACTAGCAATGAAGAATCCAAAGAGGGAATTAAGAGAGTAATTCCATTTATAATAACATCAATAAGAAAAAAATACTTAAGAATAAACTTAACCAAGGATTCAAGACTTATACACCAAAGACTGCAAACAGTGCTAAAAGAAATTAAACAAGAAAGGCTGGCAGTGCAGATCAAAGGGAGGGCTTGCCTCGCATGTGTGAGGCACTAGGTTTGATCCCCAGCACTACAAAAACAAAACAATGAAACAAAAAACCCACCAACTTATGAAACAAAACAGGCAAAAACTCCATAGCATTGGATCAGACATTGGTTTAGATATGACACCAAAGGCACGAATAAAAAATTCAAAATAGAAAATGGGACTACCCTAAACCTTAAAGCTTCTGTGAAGCAAGGGATACAATCAACAGGATGAAGAGGCCAAGGAAATGGGAGAAAAGATTTGCAAGCTATATATAAAATAAGGGGTTAGGATTCAGAATAAAGAACTCAATACCAAAAAACAAAAACCCTGACCTAACCTTACTTTAAAAGTAGGCAAAGGAATTGAGTACACATTTCGCCTAAGATAGATGAATGGCCAACAGGTACATGAGAAGATGTTCAACATCACTGATCCTTTGGTAGGAATGAGAAGCAGGAGGCAGGTATAGAAATCCTTTCTTGCTAGGTGCAGGAGGGCTGTGGGAAAGAAGCAAGGATCCTCGGGGAGGAGGGAGGGAGAAGAATTCATCCAGCTGGGTTGGAGGTGGAGTTCACAGGAGCAGTAAGGTGTAATAGGCAATGACTGGGGAAGGCTCAGAGCTCAGGTGGAAAACAAAAGAGGAAGTGGAGGTTAACCAGGAGGAGGAAGAGAGAGGTCAGTCTAGGAGCAGCACGTGGTTGGCTTGGGCTCCCTGAGCCACACCAGCTTGCCACCAAGATGACCTGGAGGACTGTTGTGTGGGCGCAGACCCGTAACTAGGGAAATGCAAAACAAAACCACAATTAGAAAGCATATTACACCAGCTAAAATGGCCACTTTTTACAAAAATGCCAGAAAATAAAGAATGTTGGTATGGACATGGCAAACATGGCAGGAGCCCCTCTGGACCATCGGCAGGAATGTAAAGTGGTTCTCCCACTATGGAAAATAGTGTGCAGGCACCTCACAAGCTTATAAACACAATTACCACATGATCCATAATCCCACTTCCAGGTATTTATAGAAAAGAATTGAACTTAACAAAAAAAGGGGATACAGATGAATGTCCATTTTGTAGCTGTGTATTCAAAGTGGTTAGGATAGATATATAGTTACATTCTCTTAGTGAATAGAGGGATTTGTTCTAATGGTGTTTGTAAATAGGATATCATGTCCGCATCTTGTACAGCAATTAACCACTAGGAAGAATGTATGCAATGTGTTAATTATTGAAACTCTCCTACCAATTTGATTTGAAACTGTCTCATTGCTATTTGTTTCTCAGTAAAATTATGGAAAAGAAAAAGAAAAAGAATTGAGATCAGTGTCTTAAAGACATGGTACCAGGTGGCAAGATGTCTAGAGGGCACTTGACCTCTGTTACTCAGTGATGAGTAAAAGAGTGAGGCAGACCAGACAGAGGTTACATCTACTGGTGAACAAACTGAGGTCACAGGGTGTGAAATCAATGGGGGGGAGTTGGGGGACAGCAGCTAGAGACCAGGAAGATCTGAGCACTACCACGTCCACTGTCAGGCCCCCGGGGGCCCCTGGCTATGCTCTAAGCACTGTGGAGCCCTGACAAAGCCAGGGCCCCAGGCACAGCACACCCAAGGGCATCATGGCCAATAACTGGCAAATTCTTTTTCTGCAGGGCTATGTGGTTGTATTCATCAAATGTAAAACTCTTATGTTATTGGAATCACTAGTTGTTCATTTAGGTATTTCTTTTATTTATTTATTTTTTGATATAACAACATTTAATTCTATCACATTCCCATCAACCATCAAAGGCAGTAAATGACAATTATATTGGCCGCTTCCACTGGTTGGCGGGAGGCTCCTCCACCACTAGCGGCTCCCATGGTTTCCACTGCATCATTTTCCTTGCCAGATTTGGTTCACTTTCAGCCTGAAGAATCACCTCTTCTACTTGGCCAAGCTGAAGTCGGCCTTCTAATTTTTTAACATCTGGTTCCGCTGTCACTATAGCCAGCCTCTCATTTGTAATTTGTTCTGTGTATTTTCTATATGCAGCACTTTTAGGAATTTGATCAAGAACATCAAGAATCTTTGTGTACAATATTCTTAGCCTCTCGTGCGGCGTCTCGCACACGGCCAACCCCATAAGGCCAGTGGTGTTCTTCAGCGCGCCCACCATGACAGCGTCCACCAGCCGCCCGAGCTCTGCCAGGTATTTCTTTTAAAGGGCAAGTAAAAGTTAACACGCACCCAAGAAAAACATGTTATTCAATGATCTTTTTAATAATCTATTGTTTCTAAAGAAAAAATTTGGAGAATAGTCTCAGGAAATATTAATATTAATCACAACTAAATAAGTGAAAATATAGTCAAATGTATATATAATTGAGTACATTTAATTAATGTAATTAAACTAATATATATTTGATCAATATATTTTAATATTATATATTAATATTAACTTATTCCTTTTGTGACAAATATGATAAATACTGACTTGAAAATATCTTCAAACTAGTGTTTAAATAAATAACCGAATTGTCAGTATTTTTCAACTCTTCCTAGAGTTTTCAGTGAGACTGTACTGAATCAGTAGATTTACTGTGAGGAAATCAACACCTTAACAATATTAAATATTAGCTGGGCGTGGTGGCGCACACCTATAATCCCAGCACTCAGGAGGCTGAGGCAGGAGGATCACTGCAAGCTGAAGGCCAGCTTGGGCTACACAGTGAGCTCAAGGCGAGTGTGAACTATGTAGTGAGACTCTATCTCAAAAAAACCCACAAAAGCAAAACAAAACAACTAAAATAAAACAACACTGAATATTTCAATTCATGAGCATAATGTCTCTCTTCATTTGTTTAGATACTCTTTAATTTTGCTCAGTATTTTGGAATTTTTTATTTACAGATTTTATACTTCTTCATTAAAATGAGAGCTATGTTGGGCATGATGGCACAAACCTCTAATCCCAGCACTCTAGAAGGCTGAGACAGGAGAACTGCAAGGTCAAGCCCTGCCTGGGTTAGATTGAGCTTACCCTGGAACACAGTGGGACCCTGTCTCAAAAAACTCAAAATAAAATGGAAAGACCTAACATTTTATTTAATTTGAGTCTAAATGGTCGTAGGTTTTATACTGAAATTTTACCCTGTGCTGTTAGTGATAAGTTCTAAAAGTTTTTGTTAATTTCTTTTTTTTGGTGGGGAGGGGGCAGCCTGAAGACGCCTTGAGGGCATTTCTGGTTTCCTGTGAGAAACTGGGTTCGAACCAGAGCGTCTTGAGCCGGACTGCTTTGTTTAAGCAGGCACTTAAACAACTTGAGCTAATGGGCAGGCCCCCTGTTAATTTCATAAGGGTTTATACACACATCCATGTTTTGGACAAATACTATTTTTTTTCCGTTTCCTTTCTTATTGCACTAATCATGTCCCTAACTATAATGTGCTGGGGGAGGGGTGGCAGGGATCAAACTTTGAACCTTGCGCATGCCAGGCAGGCAAGCCACTGAGCTATCTCCCCAGCTCACTGTAATACTACATAGAAGAGGCAAGTATGTATTACAGTGTGCAACCATGGTGGATTAGAGGATGAAAAATTACTGGAATGGAAGTTTAAACTCCAAAAAGCGCAGACTGACTGCTCCACCGAGACTCCTCAGCAGGAGAATGTCTTAGGAAAACAGCAGCAATCTGGGAAACTCCTGCCCTTTTGGTACCCAAGGGTGTGAGAATGAAGGAGAAATACATTTGTGTAGGAGTTTTGTGTTCAGGAAAGGAAAGGAACAGGATGATCAGCGAAGCAAGTTTATTGGGGCCCGAATAGCGCAGTGGCTGGAGCCAACTCCCCAAGAGTGGCTTTGCTTCTAATTCTGCTCAGCTTGCCTGCAGAGCTGCTCTGATCTGTAACCAGGCATTCGGGGAGGCCTGGGCTGCTGCTTGGGGGTCCCTTGCTCTTCAGTCACTCCTGCAGCCAGTCTCTCCACAAGTACAGATACTGATTTTAGGGAGAAAGAATTTACTTTTTCAGCATAATGTATGATGTGAGCTATGTTTTTCTTAGGTCACCTATTTTCCATACCTTTCTCTTTAAATTGCCTATTGATCTTGTTGAATTTAGGATCAGTCCTCAGGAGTTCCTGACATCTGTGATTTGTTTTTTAAAATATTATTTTTACAGGAGCTTTTTCCTGCTGTCCCCTGTTGCCCATCAGGGAGGAAACAACAAGCAGGAACATCTGGGGCCCAGTGACGCAGCCGAGCTCTGACCCACCTGGTGTAGCACTCTCTCCCTGGTAAAGAAGGTTCTCAGGAAACATGTTAAAATTTGTCATCCATAAGACTGAAAAAACAAACAAAAAGATCAAAAACAAGGCCAGAATGTCTGCTCACACCTCAGATGTCCTATCGCTGGCACTGCAGGGCACTCCAAACTGCTGCTCCAACTCCACAGGCATGGAGAGCAGAGTCCAGGCCACTGCCAGCTCCTCCTTCCCTCGAGATGTTGCATTCTGTGGTTATTCTTGAGAATTTGAAGCAAAAAAAGAGGATAACAGGACTGGTCCCAGGCCACCTGGAGAAATGTCTCACACACAGGTCTCTCCGACCTTCCCATCTCTGGCAGATCTGCACATCTAACTCCGCTGGTTCTTCCTCCCTTCTTTGGGGCCTGTAGGGTCATTGCTGAGTCTTCACTGGATTCACTGGTGCCTGAAGGGATGAGTGTTAAACAGGTAGCTCAGAACAGCTCTGCTACCCAGGGGCACTTTTATACACACACCACACGCACACACAACCCCCCACCAACCATACACACTTTGAACACATACAAGTGCTGACAACACCTACTCTTGGATTCCAAGACCACATCATGGTACCTCAGTTCACAAACTTAGTTCTTTTCCACAGTTCTGTTTATAGAATCATGGGAAAGAAATAAATCCATAATGGCCGACCAAATAGCTCAGCGGATTAAAGTGCCTACCAGCAGGCACAGGGGCCAGGGGATCAATCCCCGGGCTTGCCATGTTGGTCCCGCCCCGGGGCACACTGAGATGTCAATTGAGACTGGGCATGGTGCTGTGTGCCTGTAATCCCGCTCTTGGGAGGCTATAAACAGGATCACTAGGAGTCCGATCTAGTAATGAGACCCTGAACACCCTGTAGACCCCTCCCTAAAATACAGAAAATAAATTAATCAAATAAACCCATGAACTGCGATATAACTCTACTCTGAACACACGATCTGAAATATACCCTGACTGGGCTGTACACACACATTCTGATTTGCTGTGCTCAACAGATTTTCATACATCCCACAATGGCCACATCCTTTGGGCCCCCACATAGGTTCCTGTCACACTCAGTCACACCATGAAGAGTATGGCTGTAGGGCTGGAGAGATAGCTCAGAGGTCTAAATACCTACCTGGCAAGCTCAAGGACCCAGGTTTGATCCCTGGTATTGCATGCCACACTGACCTTGGAACCCTAGGTGCGCCCTGTGGGCCACCAAAACTGGGCAAGGTAGAATGTGCCTACAATCCCAGCACTGGGGAGGCCGAGACAGGAGGATCACTATGAGTCTAAGCTGCATAGTGAGATCCTGTATTAAATAAATAAAACATGTTAAAATTAAAAATAAAAAGAACATGGCTGTAGCTGGGTGGGCTTTGATCGGGGGCATCAACATGGTAGCTCAGGCATGGGACGAAAGAGGCATGAAGCACGCAAACAGAGTGGGAGATGATCTTGATTCCAGCTTCACGAAGGGCATCTGAACTCTGCAGAGCTGCCTACTACAGTGGTTTATGAGTCAAGATAATCTGAAATGACACATGGGAAGTATCTGGTATACACTCACCAGCAAAAACTTAAAATCAAAAAATGTAAATTCTCCTACCTGCTTCTACTGAGAATGCATTAAGAATTTTAAAGTGATTACTAACAGCAAACTGTGGAGAATTCTTGCTGGGAAAAAAAATAGTTGTTGCTATTGAAATTCACATCTTTCTCTACATAAAAACTGAGTCAAGAGCTCAGGGTGCACCTCACTGCCAGGGGTCCAGCGCTTGCTTGGTAGGAGCAAAGCCATGGGCTCAATCCCCAGCACTATAAAAACAGGAAGAAATTGATTCAAAACCTTCTCTTGCTGAAAACATTTCATGAGAAAATAATTTCAGGTTCTATTTGTACTGAAAGGTCCTACTGAAATGACCCAGGAATGCACATAAATGGCCACAAAGCCCTGCTTGCAGACACTCAATAACAGCTGAGGAGACACAGCCTGTGAGAAAAGGGAGTCGAACAGATGTCACCTTCACAGAGGCTTTTTTTTTCCAAACCCAAGGTCATGAAAATTTCCTTCATTTTCCTCCAAGAGTTGGCTTTCACTCGTATGCTTTATTTTGCCTATGAATATGTAGTTGTTCTAGTAAAGTTTGTTGAAGAGATTATTCTTGCCCAAAAGTTTAAAAGAGATTTAGCAAAGAAAGAAGCAGCCTTTCTGAGCTAAGGAGAAGAAGCTGGCATTTGGTACCAGTAATTTGCTCAAATTTCTGCTTCCAAAGAGAAAGCATTAAGTGGATATATTAACTAAAGAGAAATGATACATTAAAAGGTATACAGTTTTGTTTTTGTTTTTGTTTTTGTTTTTGTTTTTGCTTGTTTGTTTGTTTGTTTTGTGGCTGGCTCAGCCCACCCTGCAGTCCCCGCGCACTTGCCTAAGCTTGCCTGAGCAGGCACTTTAGACCGCTAAGCTATCTCACTGGCCCAAAAGGTATATGTTTTTAAACAACTACGAATTGCAAATGCAAACACAACTAGATGGATTCCAGAAAAAGAAGAGACCTTGTTGAGTGAAGTGAGATCATCAGGAATTTCTACACCCGGGTAATTTGCTTTGCCTGGAAACTGATCGTTAGACTTGACACAGAAGGGCCGAGTAGGAACAAAGAAGCAAGGATATGGAGGATGTTACACCAAATTTTAAGAAATCAATTAAGAACTGGAAATTATTTTGTAAAGAAAGAATTCAGTGGAAATCCTGAACTTAAAAAGAATAATAAATGAGATGTAAAATTCACGGAAGCAGGCTGAGGCAGGAGGATCATTGAAAGTGTGAGACCAGCCTGGGCTACAAAATAAGCTCAAGGCCAGCCTGAACTGCATAGCCAGACCTTGTCTCAAAATGATTAATAAATAAATGAATAAATAAAACTCACTGAAAGAGTTCAACAGTAGATTTGAACTGGCAAAACAGTGATTCCGAAGATAGACTGAAAGAATTTATGCAAAGGCTATGAGCAAAGAAAAAAAATGAACCAAGCCTGAAAGAACATTAAAACAATGTTAAACATATCATTGTACAGCATGAGGAGTTATGGTATAGAATCAAAAATAAAAGCCAATTAAGATCTTCAGATTATTATATTTTGTCTTTTTATAGCTCCCAGATCGTGTAGGGGATGCATATGGCCAGCTTAAGCCTTCCTGAGCTGCGATGGCTGCTGAGGAAACCTTAGAAACCTATCTTTTGCCTAGAAATAAATAAGTACAAGCCACGTTAACAGACAGCAGTTATAAGGGCTGCCATCCTGGGGTCAGGATTTAAAACACACCTACATACTAACAGTAAATCTCTTCATGGAATAGGGAAGATTTGTAAAAATAGATTCTTGATTTTGACAGGAACTAAAATATCTCATAGAAAACTAAGAGCTGAGTCATTCAAGCCTTACCACTCATGTGGGACAGAATGATGACATTTCTAAAGGAGGTGACTTCATGCAGAGCGTCAAAGGCAGCCTTCGCAGACAACAGAGCCTGTATTTGGAAGTCTCACCTTAACACACCTGACTTTTGTTCATTTTTAAAAATATGCACCACTGTGATGGTTGGTTGTTGGGTCAACTTCAGGAAGAGAAGCTTAACTAAATCAGCTCAGCAATTAGCCACACCCCAGGGCACGTGTGGTTGACCTGCACCTCTCTGTCCAGGATCCTCACCTGGATGGTATGCAGGGGAAATGAAGGATGGACCTGCTTCTGTTTCTTCAGAAATGCTCCAGTTTATGCCTTTGCAGTTCCCTAGTCAATCCTGGGGCTCCCCAGTCAATATTGGGGATGTAGTTTCCCACTTAATATTGAGACTGATTTCCAATGAAGATTCATGCTTTGATGAAAGAAAACTCAAGGTGGGAATATGCCTCAGTAGCATAAGCACCTGCCTAGCAAGTACAAGGTCCTGAATTCAAACCCCGATACCAAAAAAATTTTTTAAAAAATTAAAAAGACTCTAGGCACAGAAACGCACAAGGAGTGGGTTCATGGACCACACTGTTTATTAAAGGAGGCATCTCCCAGCTTCCAGCGCAGAGACTTCAGCCTTCCATCACAGACCTATCAGTCTCCCAGTACAGACTCCACAGGACACTGCAGTGAGCTCCAGACCTCAGACTGAATCCTTGCGTCTCCAGTGAGCAGACAGCCTCAAAATTCCTCCTCATCTGACTCTGTGGGTGGCCATTGTAAGCCAATCTTGTAAATGTTTATATATTTGTATATCTTGTGTTACATTTCTTTAATAAACTGATACAATCATAAAAGGAAATGGACTGAGAACGACCTAAACGTTTTACACCTGGACAAGGGTAATTAGCTCACAGGACAATTCCTGGACCACGGCTCTCACTTGCTTGACTAATAATGTTGCATCACCAACACAAATCATCTCAGTCAAAGAAGAATTTTAAAGGCTCTGAATCCCTACTATGCCTACTGAGCAGATGGCATTGCTCAAAACGTGGTAGAGGCACGCTGCTCAACCGCGGGGTGCTTTACACGAGGAGTCTCTGCCCAAGGTGCATGTGGAAGATTCTCCTTGGCCAGCTTTACCAGGTACCTGGAGGCAGGTGGAGTCCACAGGATGGAAGCAGGCTGACGGGAAGAGATTTTGCCTCATCCTGAATTGTAGGATGTCCAGGCGGCCCAACGTCCACTGTCATCCAGAAGTATCATGTGCCTTTTCACCATCCATTCTCTGGACAAATATAGCAGGAGTGGAATTTACGAAGTTCATCCAGCGCTTTCAGCCCGTGACAAGATCGGAGCAATCCAGCCTCATCAAGGATGTCAAATCTCATTATCTTCAACATCTTCTCAGCCCTTTCTCCTATCCCTAACCTTCTCAGTAAAATGATTCCCCCCTCCCAAAAAAAAAAAAAACCACAATAAAAAGTTCGTTCAGCATCCAGCTTGACTGTGATCCTTGCTAAAAATAAGAGTAAAGCTTGCAAGCCAGCACACAGGCTCCTTTGAACCTCCGTCTCGGGGCCTATGGATTTGGGTCTGAAACCATTTCCTGTGCCCAATTTAGCTAAATCCTCATATAACCATGTTTAATACTTAAAGGGGCTTCTCAGGGCCAGGGAGATGACTCAGTGGAATAAGCACTTGCCTGGCAAGTGCAAGGGCCTGAGTTCAATCCCCGGTTCTGCCAATAAATAAATAAATAATTAAGGGGCTTCTCTCTTCCCTGGAAACCCTGACACATAAAGTCAGAGAAATGAAGGACAATTTTGTATCTGTACATACAAAATAGGATAGATATACAGCTACTTTCTCCTAATTCAATAAGAAGAAAGATCTGTACTAATAGTGTTTGGACAGGATATCATATCTGTATCTTGTGCTATGAATGACTACTATAAAGACAACAATATGCAATGTATTAATTGTTGTAACTGTCCTACCAATCTGTTTTGAAGCTGTCACACTGCAATTTTTTCTCAATAAAATTAATAATATTTTTTTTTAAAAAAAAAGACAGAGAGATCTGGAAGTACTACCATTACAGGAAGTCTACCACCCCTTATCAGCCAGTGGGGAGATTTCATGTACAGAAAGATAACCCAGAAGAGAGTCAGGCTGACACCATGCTGCGAGAGACCTTCTCAGAGGTTCTGATGTGATTATCAAAGGGAAAAAAAATCTGGCAGGGCTCACAGTTTCCATATGAAGCTGACTCCTCAGGAGGAGCAAACTGGGGTTCCAACAAGGACTTGCACCTTCTCATTTCTAGAATAACTGATATTGGGCCATTCAATCAGAGTCATTCTAATGCATTTGCTATAATAATAATAACATAATAGCCCTGCTGGCCTGCGATACTGTAACAGCTACTGAGAAAATCAACTTATGAGAAAGAGAGTTTTACTTTGTTTTGGGGTTTCAGTTCATGTGCAGCTGGCCCATTGCTTCAGGGCCTCAGGTAAGGCAGTACATCAGCTGGAAGCACAGTGGTAGGACAAATTTTCTCACCTCATTGTAGAGAGAGAGAAAGGGGCTGGAACCTCCATGTCCCCTTCAGAAGCACACACTCCCAATGATCTCACTTCCTCCCCCTAGACCCCAACTCTTAAAGGTCCCAGCACTTCCCAAAAATACCATGGGCTGGGGACCAAATCTTTAACACATGGGCCTTTGAGGGACACATATCCAAACATAGCATGGCCTCTTGACAGGAGTACAGAGGACAACAGTGATGACACACAACTTATGAGAAACAGATATTATTTGAAACAGTTTTTTTCTCTGTATGACAGTAATGGTCCTTCTAACCACATACTTCCCACCAGCTCCATTTTTTATTTCCAGGATAGAGAAGTCTGGACTTACGTGCTCAACAATGAGAAATATCAGCAGAGAGAAGATGGGGCCATCTTCCTGAGTAACTTTTGGCACTTCTGAAGTAAACATACTCAAATCGCATCCCAATACGCAAGCCCTAAACTTGCTACGGAATGTCTGAGATTGGTAGTCTTCAAAACCACAATTGGGAGCTCCTGTTATGGAATTCTATTAAAGAGACTTTCCTGTTGTTGCTTTGATGTTTGAAAAAAAAAAAATTTCAAAATGAAGTAATAGGAGAATAATAATAGTTAATACATTGCATATTGTTGTCTTCAAAGTAGTTACTCAGGGGATGGGGAGATGGCTCAGTGGAATAAGTGCTTGCCTGGCAAGCGCAAGGGCCTCAGTTCAATTCCTGGTTCCTCCAAAAAAAACAAAACAAACAAAAAAAAAAAAAAGTAGTTACTCAGAATATGAGATATGGCCATAAAAATTCTCCAAACAATATTAGCACTGAGCTTTTTTTTTTTTCAAAAAACTAAGAGAAATTAGTAGTATAACTAGCTTGTATTCTTTTTTTTTCTCTTCTCCCTTTCTCCCACCCTAGTTCCTCTTTACTTTTGAGCAGTTTCTTCCCATTTCACAATTATCTATTGTACATTTTGGACCTTATTCACTCTTTCAGTTTCTCACACCAGGGAGACAATACAATGTTTACACATGCAGCTCTCATTTATTTCACTTATGAGTATAGTCTGACGTCATAGCCATTATAGTGGTCGATACGTTGCGTCAACGTGGCCGGATGTCCTCCAGGATTCCATGCCCTGGACAGCGGGGGCCCCACCCGAGGTTGCGCCCTAGAGTGACTCAGCACGAAAAGGGCATATGAAGGGGTTGAGAAAAGAGTCGGCGTTCTCCTTCCTTGGAAGAACCTCGGTCCTCACAGTCAGCTTGGTCTTCACCTCCTGGCTTCCAGCGCACGCTCTTCAGCCTCCGGCTTGGATCCTTCAGCTTTCCGCCGCAGATTCTTCAGCTTCCATCTCAGATTCTTCCGCCTTCTGTCACAGACCCATCGGCAGACTGATAGAGACTTGCGCGGAGCCCCGCAGTGAGCTTCAGACCTTGGGACTGAATCCTTCAGTCCCGGTGTGCAGACGCCCCCCTGTACGCGTCCTCATCTGACTCTGCAGTTGTATAAGCCAATCTTGTAATTCCTTATACATTTGTACATCTTGGGTTATATCCGTTCCTCTAGTAAAATCCTAACTAATACATCCATTTACCTGTAAGTCTCAATTTATCTTTCTTCAGGGTGGAGTAGTACTCCATTGTATTAAAAAAAAAAAAAAAAAAAACCCACATCTTCTTTATCCATTCCTTGATTGATGGGCATTTGTGTTGTTTTCAAGATTTATCTATTACAAACTGTGCTGCTATAAACAAGTATACACATATATCTCTGAGGTACAATGTTTTTAATTTTTCTAGGGATATACTTAGAAGAGGAATAGCTGGGTCAAATGGGACCTCTAATTCTAGTTTTTTGAGGAATTTCCACATTGGCTGCACCAGTCCTCACTCCCAACAACAGTGGAGAAAAGTTATTTTTTTCCCCCACAGCCCCACCAGCATTTGTTGATGGTGGCCGTTCTTTCTGTAGTGAGATGGACTCTAAGCATGTTTAAATTTGCATCTTTCAAATGACACTGAACACTTTTTCACGTATTTATTTGCCATTTGTATTTCTTCATCTGAGCAGTGCATATTCATCTCAGATGCACATTTCTGGACTGGGTCTTGAAATTTGGGGGGGGTCTCTTTTTTTTCATATATATTCTAGATAGAAGTCTTTTGTCTGAGAGACAACTGACTAAAATTTTTTTCCACTCTGTGGGTTGTCTTTTCACTCTGTGCTTTCTTTTGTTGTGCAAAATCTTTTTAATAAGATGAGATCCCAGTTGTTGATTTTTGTAGTATTTCTCATGTGATCTGGGTTTTGTTCATGAGTCTCTGCCTATACCTGTGTCTTCAAGATCTCTACCTATAGACCTTTCTCTTCCAGTAGACTTAGTGTTTCTGTTTTAATATTTAGGTCTTTGATCTGTTTTTACCTCAGTTTAGTACATAATATACTTGAATCTAGCTTTAGTCTTTAGCATGTGGAAAACCAGTTTTTCCAGTACCTATTTAATAAAGAGACTATCTTTTTATACAGTGAATATGTTTGGCCTAAAGGCCTGTTTGAAATGTGTTGTGGATTGTTTCTAGTTGTCCCCTCAAAGCCTCATGCAGTCATGGGGTGGGCTTCTAGAGACTGTGATTAATTTATGATCCAGTGCTGGGATTATGAGTGTGAGTGCTACGCCCACCCTGGGGCAGAGAGCCTGACTACAGTAGAAGGAAGGGAGAGGGGCTTTCTGCAGCTGCTGCTCCTCCCTTTGCTCTTTGCTGTTTTCAGCTTCTATAAGCTGTGCCCTCTGCCATGTGGCACTGTGCCTTGGAGCCAGCCAAGTATGGACTACTAACTATGAGCTAAATAAACCTTTCCTTCTTTAACTTTGGGGGCCTGGTATTTTGTCCCAGCAATGATAGAAAAGCAATTGAGACAAGGCCCTACATAGGTGAAAAGACGTATCAAATTCAATCTTCGAAGAAACAGAAATAGGCAAGAGTCGTTTTGGTACAGAGGGCAGTTTCTACTCCACTAGTTAATCTTACGCAAGTGTGAGCCACACAGACAACATAAATTTCCTCTGTTCTTTTAATACTCAGGCAAATATTTTTAAAGGTAAGAATAAAACTTTTAATGGGGTCCAAATCCAGGCGTTTTTCTGAAGGGCCTGTACCATCTCTTTCAAGGAAGCTGGTGTTGTGTCATGCTCTCACAAAATGGCATTAGCCTGGGTGTTTAGACTACTCGCTTGTCCAAGAGATTTTTTAAAACTTTTAATTTTTCTTCCCAAAAGGCAATGAATTAGACAGATTGCCACCACAGTGACTAAGTCAGTTCAAAGCAACCTATGATGGCCAGCCAAATAGCTCAACCAGGGTTTCAATCCCCAGGCCTGCCATGCTGGCCCTACCCCTGGGGCACACTGAGACAGCAATTGAGACGGCATGGTGGCACGTGCCTGTAATCCCAGCTCTTGGGAGGCTGTGAACAGGTGGATCACTAGGAGTCAGATCTAGTAGTGAGACCCTGAACACCCTGTAGACCCTTCCCTAAAATACAAAATAAAATAAAATAAACAATGCAACCTATGATAGCAGGTCGAAAGTGATGCTGTGAAGTCTTCTCTCCTAAGGACAGGTCCCTCACACATGGGAATTTGTGTGACATGGGCCTCACCTCCAGGTGTGGTAGTACACACCTGTGATCCCAGCATTTAGGAGGCTGAGACAGGAGTATTGCTGTGAGTTTGAGGCCATCCTGGGCTATATAAGTGAGTTCAAGGCCAGCCTGGACTACATAATGAGACCCTGCCTCAAAAAAAAAAATCACAGAGAAGGTGGGATGTCTTTTGCCTTTGTAATCACATTAGCAAATTACATGTGACATACCCCAGTCTTGCTGAATGCATATTCAATAGCAGAACTGTTTTCTTTCTTTTCCACAATGATGGAGAGGTGGGCAGGAGACTTTGTTTAAAAAATCATTTTCCTCAACAGCACAAAATCTGCCTTCCATGTGATCGTAGGCAACAATTTAGCAAATGTTTTGTCATGATATAACACGGGCCCCGCCATGTGTTCCCTTACTGCTCACCACCCAACCAGCAATATTTTAGGTGTTTGTTATGAAATCATTCCATTTCACAAGCACATTTCTGTGTTAGTTAGGGGAGGGGAGGCAATGGTGTGGAGAGAAATCAGCCTAGGGAGTTCTCCCCTTAATGCAGAACGACTTGGTTTCCAACTCATGGCACATATCATGTAGGTCAGTGGCCTTGGGGCTCTTGGTCCACGTATCCACAGTGCTTCTGCAAGCGGCTTCCTTTGGTCTGTGGCACTGCCATCCTCAGTGTGATAGAGGCCCCAACAGTGGCATCGGCAGCAAGGTAAGTCAACAGATCTCTAACCAGACACTTGACACATGAGAATCTTAGAGATGGTGACTCTTACCAGGTCAGAGAAGGAAAACCAGCCAGATCTTAGCATGCTGTAGAGACCTTGGCCTCAGAGTTACCTGGAATCTCGTGAATTAGAGAACTGATGTTGCAAGCTCAGTGTTATTTTTTGCACATGATTGTAAGTATGTGCCCGGGAGTCCCTGCATGGGAAGATAGATCCCCCTTGTAGCCGTATTGAAAGAACCTTTAAGAAGTGGGACCTAGTGAAGGTCATTAGGTCACTGGGGATGTGGCCCTTAGAAGGGATTAATGTAGTTTCCACAGCTTGTCACATGAGCTTTCCCTCTTGTGCACCTTACTATCATGTCATGTCAACCGCCGCAAGATCCTCCCTAGAGCTGAGCTGATGCTGGCACCATGGCCTCAAACCTCCAAAACTAACTAAATCTCCTTTCTTTATAAATGCCACAGCCTCAGGGTCAGTGAGATAGCTCAGCAGACTAAGCACCTGCCTAGGCAAGTGCAGGGACCAGGGTTCAATCCCCAGAACCACATGCCACATCAGCCCCACCACCAGGCACACTGAGCCGACCATCTAGAGCAGGCATGGTGGTATACACCTGTAATCCAAGTGTGGGTGAGGCTGAAAACAAGAGGATCACTACAAATCCAAGCTGCATTGTGAGACTCTTTACCAAATACATAATAAGTAAATAAATAAATGCCACAGCCTCAAATATTTCATTATAGAAACCAAAATGAAATCACGCACTTTGGAAGCCATATAGTAGGAGTTGAAATCAAAATAAAGGTCTCTTGTGCAAGGGATTTGGCATCAGAAATATCTTGGTTTGGATCCTTGCTCGTCTCTGACAAGTTGTTTCTAGTGAGACAGGTCATTTCTCTGGGCTTTGGTATATTCCTGTTAAAATGTGTCCTTTATGTGCTGAAGGAGGTAGTCCTAAGGCTTAAGGGAGATGGTGCCTGGAGCAGTGTTTCGACAGCTATAAGGCATAAGGCGAATACCACTGGGTATTATTCATCCTGTCTCTGCAGAAGCTTCCCCAGCCAGGCCAACCTCTCCCCATCTGTTCAAAACGCAAGAAGTTGACTGCGAGCATCTGTTCCAGTGCTCTGGGGTGGGGGGATTCTAGCCACCACCACCACCCTGCAAGTCCTCAGAGGCCCTTGAGTCCTGCGCCTGCCAGCCCGACCTCTCGGAGGCTCTGGAACTCATGTGTCCACCAGATGACAATGGAAGCACTCACAGAGATGCTTCCAGAAAACTGTTCTCCACAAACACTACATGAAGTCTAGACCCTGTCCCCACCCCTGGCCCAGTTTCTAAAAGAGAGTCACTCTCATCTGTCTTTACTCCACCCACCCCCAACTGGGAATTTGGGATTTCTCTACATGATGTATTTTGTCCCATCTGTTAACTACAACTTGAATTGTCAAGACATCTGTCTCAGATCTGTCCTCTGCCTCTGCTGTCCCCACAGTCTCCCAGAGTTGCACCTAGTCAATAAAAAGGAAAAAAAAAGTCTCGATTTCAGCAGAGCTGACCTTCCTAAAATGTCCTAGGATATTTGTCTCTGTGGATGGTGCCAGTCAGGGCTTTGGGGCTCCCCTACTTCTTTGTCGTCAGCCGGGCAGCTCACTGGAGACTTCCCCTTTCAGGGTTGGCATCTATAGAAGGCAAGGTTTGGATGCCATGACCACTCTCATAATTTTTAGATGGGGAGCTGGGGCTGGAAGAATTGGGCGGGTGAAGTGCCAGCTAGGTGAATCCTGCCCAATGGCTCCTAGGTCCTCTTTCTTTTCTCAGGGGTCTTACCAAGGTCTACCTGTTGATGTCTGTATTTTGTCCTTGGGGTGGGAGAACGTATACCAGCTGCTATCTGTTTGCAATATCATCTGACACAGTGTTTCAGAAGCGAGACAAGAGGAACAGGACCTTGCAAAGTCCTAGTGGAGAAGCCTACACAGGTGGCCATGCCCCTGGCCTTTGGACTGAGCCCTCCTGCCACAGCCAAGCAGGAGGCCCTGAGACTACACAGGTCACTTTTAAATTTCAGTGTCCCTTTTTCTGTTGCACATCCAATAATGGAAATGCTCCATCCACACCCGCACACACCCTGAAGTCCTCTGGGGGCAGAATTCTTTTAGTAACGTACTGGGAAGCTGACATTCATATACATACATTTTATTTTTTCATAAAATAAAGGGTTGTGTGCCCAGCATACTTTACACTTTAGTAGCCCACAAAGTCTTCCTAGTATGACTTTTTGTCTGTAGAGAAGGGCTCCCCACAAATTCCCCATGGATCTGGTACTCGGGGAGCAGCATCAGAGGCGTTCTAAGACAGAGCAGAATGGTCTTTCACAAGCTCAGGGGAGAAACAACATGTTTGAGGATAGAATCTCTTCCCTTTGGTTTCCTTTATGAGGCTTTGATAGAATCTGGAATAGACTAGTTTAGCTCAGAATGAAATTCAAGTGTGATTCTTTGGCATTTACTCTGTTGCGAGGGCGTTCCGCAAAGAACACGGGCACTCCTCTGTCTGAACGGACTTGACAAAAGGCATGAGCCCAAGCCGGGCACAGGGCCATTCAGGATGCACACACATGGCTGCCAGGCTGCAGGGGAGGGGAGGCAGCCACCTTAGTCGTGCTGGAGCAGCTTTGCAATGCATCCTGGGAACAAGTGTCTACTGTGGGGGTTGGCCACCATCTGTCATAATTTGCCTCATTGGTTTGGCCCAGTGTCCCTTCCTAACCATGCTGGGGACCCTTCCATCTATGACATGACAGGGCTATTGAACCAGGAACAGACCTGCAGGGTGACACCTGCTCCACCTTGCTCCAATCCAAGATCTTCCAGGGAAATAAGCTGGAGCGGGAGGGTGGCACCTTGCTCATAGCAGAAAACCCCAAGGTCAAGCTTACCTAGGACCAGGACAGCAGTGGATCAACAATCATCTGTAGCCAGAAACAGACCCTGTGCTCTACTCACTGGCTGTTTTCTTGACCTGGAAAACCTCTCTGGGTTCCTGGATGTACCTTGAGTCCCCAGATTGGCAGAGGGCATTCACAGGAACACTGTGGTATATGTGGGCCCCTCAGCATCCTGGGTATCGCCCACCCTCACCCTCTACTATCTCCCCAACCTCATATCTCTCCCACTCTTGAACATTTCTTGGGCTGTCACTCTTCCTGGAGAAGGGGCTCTCGGTCTCCTCCCTGCACCCTCTCATCCTCTTCCTTCTCCATGCAGCCCACAGTGGCAGCCAGCCCAGCACCCACACCACCCCCTACCACAGCAGCCCCCGTGGCCCCCACTGCCGCCCCTGCTGCTACCATCCCAGCTTCTGCTGCCAGTGCAGCTGCAGCCATGCCTGCACCCACAACGCCCCCCGCCAGGCCCATGAGCCCAGCTCCTACGGCACCCCCAACTGCGGCCAGGTGGCCACAGAAGCGCATAGTGTAGGAGTCCATGAAGGCCTTGGCCTTGGCCTGCAGCTCAGCCTCCAGGGCCTCCAAGGTCTGCTCACGCTCCTTGCACAGCAAGGCCACTCCATGGCGGGCCAAGATGGCGTCCTTCTGGGAGGAGAGCAGGTTCCGCATGGTGTCTGGCAGGACTCGGAGTGCAGAGAAGATGCGCTTGGTTGCTGCATCCTGTGGTCACAGGAGAGAGAAGAAGGTGCTGCAGCTGGGAGACCCAGGCATCCCCACTCCAGCACCGGGCAGACCGCTGCCTCCCCTGCAGGCTGGGGCTCACCTGCTGCCTTACATACTCCTCAAACTCCTTCTTGGCGGCCTCCACCTTCCGCAGGTCGTGCAGCTGAGCAGCCATCTGTCCACGGGAAAACCCTGGCTGCCTCCCTCCTTCCTCCTTGGCCTGGTCACCTGTTCTTCATCTCTGCTTCCAGGCCCAGACCCCCACCCCCAGGGCTCAGCCCAGAGCCCACCTTCCCTCCACGCTCCCAGACACCCATCCTTAGGGAACAGGGAGGCTCCGTACCTCATCAGGAGAGCTGAAACCGGGCCCTGTCCTCCCCATCCAGCCCGAGAGGTTCTGCAGAGACACCATGGCCGGGTCAGGGAGAGCTGGGACCTGCTGAGTGCCAGGGCTCCAGGGAGTTTTCACACCTTGATCTCCTGAGCGAGCTGCTGCCCGGTGAGTAGGCGTCTGTCTCCCCTGGCCACGGTGCGCCCCTCGCTCCAGTAGCTCTGGCAGCGGCTCTTAGCGTGCTGGGGGGCTGCACTCAGCACATCCAAGACATAGGGCCGAAGAAGGTGGCGGAAGTCATCATCTGTGTCTAAGAAGAGGTTCTTCATACTGAGGAGACCAGGGCTTTGCAAGGAGAAAGGCTTGGTGGGATTTGGTACTGCATAGGTTCCAGGGAGCCGGGGGCAATGCACAGGAGGACTTGTTAGGGACACTCACCACTTCGGGGACTTCCTCGGCCTCTGTTCACCCACCGCCCGCCTGGGGAAGGCAGGAGGTAACAGCGGGCTCGGTTCCCTAGGAGAAGCTCCTGGACCTTGGGATATTTGCCAGATAACTTCTGAGAGAAGGATGGAAGCGGGCTCTCAGCCAGGGCTAGGCTCCCACTGTGAGCACCTTCCCACAAGCCCTCCCAACCTCTCTGCCCTTGTCCTGCCTTCCTCCCCTCCCACTGCACTGCTTACCTGAAGGATGTCACCCATGTGACCTTGCCCTGCCTTGTTGGGGTGGGATGAGTCACGAACTAAGAGGTCCAGATGCTGAAAGAGAAGGCATCCTGACCAGCAGCTGGGAGGGTCAGGGTTTACACTAATAAGTCCAGAAACAAATGTCTCACCTGGATTGGCACCATCCCATAATGCCTGCCCATCACCTCAGCCACATGGACAAACATCTGGGGATGGGTACAGAGAATATCAGAGCAGGGCCCTCCCAGGGCTGCAGCTTGTCTCAAACTATCTCTTCACTGCCCTATGTCTCTCTGCAAGAGTCAAGCTTCCCACTTCTTAGCTCTGAGATTCTCTTGTCTGTCCCCCACACCAGGCATCTTGTGCTGTTTACTCTACCCTCATCCCCACCAACCCCACCAACCCACCAAGTTCAAGGGCCATAACACCCTGGCCTAGACCTGGAAGACTAGATTCCTCTGGCCCAGGTCCCTGGTCTTAAGTCAGGGGTGGATTGATTGTGCCCAGATCTCCTCACCTCCAGATAGTCCAGGTCTATGTCCTTCAGCTCCTGGGAGGTGTTCAGGATCTGGAATCAAGAACAGAATGCAGGAGGGTGTGCAGAGGCCCAGTGCTGCTGGAAAGGTCCTGTGAGAGGGGCTGCCGGACAGCTGCAGGCCCCAGAGCACAGGCAGGCCCGGCCTGAGGCCTCTACGTGTGTGCAGATGATTGATACGTCCTGGCTGAGATGGCCTTGGGATCCTGTGAGCCTTCAGACCCCTAACCCAGAACCAAGGACCATCAGCCCACCCATGCTCCCACCCTCACAGACTATAAGTGTTGCCCCATCCAGGAGCATACCCAGAACCTGTGAGATGCCCTCAGCCTTCAGACAGCCGAGCTAGGGAAGGGCACTTGGGAAGAACTCTGATCTCCTGGCCATGCTCACCTGGTAGGAGCTCAGCATGGTGGTGAGGGCACAGAGTTTGATCCTTGTTTCTCTGCTCAGCTCAGGACTCATGGCATCTCCCGCATCCACAAGGAACACAGCCACCTATGCATGGGGTGGGGAGGACAAGCTGAGGGGCCAGGCCTGTTCCCCTGGACCAGTCTTCCTGTACTCACCCCAAAGTCCCAGAGTGTTCCTTCTTGCTTCCTCTTTCCTATTCTTCTCTCTCCCTTATCTCCCCCTCATCCCTTCTCCTCCTTGATTTAACCCTGACTACCCTCATCCCTTCCTCCACTCACCTTCTTTCCCTCCTTCCCCAGCAAGAAGGGGTGGCTCCACATCCATATGCCCCTGCTGAGGCCATTGGCACCCCATCTGAACCCCTGCAGGGACCCTTCTCCTCCTCTGGACCAGCTGTCCTCACCACCAGGCTCCTGCAGGCAGAGAAGGGGGCATCAGCTTGTCCATTCCAGATCCCCAGACACTGGGTTTCAGACTCAGCTCCTCCTCACCCATAGCCAACCCAGGGTTCTTGCCTCGCCTCCCTCCAGCCTCCTGCCAGCCCTGCCCTCACCAGACCCGGCAAGCCCCGGAGCAAGTGGTCGAGGAGGGAGGACTTCCCTGAGTGTTGCTCCCCCAGGACGGCAAGGAGGCAGACAGGGGTGTCCCTGGCCAGGGGGTGCTTCAGACAGCGGTTAATGGCCCCCATCCTGAGGATGAGGCCCCCTGAGGCGTTGATGCGCACCAGCAGCAGTGGTTCTGCCCTTATGGCACAGCTCTCCTAGACAGGGGAGAAGGGTCCACTGACCATCCAGAAGCCCCATGTCTGGAGTGTGTCCAGCCCAGGACTCTTTGTCCTGACATTCTCAGGTCCCACACCACCCCACTTTGTGAATCTGACCCAGAGACTTCTATGCATCCCACCCCACGTTGAGGCCTGGTCCCCTCACCTGCAGCACAGGGGGCAATGACCGCTGCGGCAGGAGCTTCATCTTCTCCCCCA
The DNA here is from genome assembly GCF_000260255.1 of Octodon degus. NCBI lineage: Eukaryota > Metazoa > Chordata > Mammalia > Rodentia > Octodontidae > Octodon > Octodon degus. The sequence goes on from NW_004524918.1 coordinate 537,632, forward strand.
GACTGCGGAGGCCCTTCTTCTGCTTGCAGATCTTCCGGCACTCAGGACAGCAGGGTGGCTCGAAGCCGGGGACACGGTGCGTGCTGAAGCACCGAATGCAGAAGTCGTGGCCACAGGCCAGTGAGATGGGCTCACGTAGCCTCTCCAGACAGATGGAGCAGGCAGGCAGCTCCCGGGGTGCAGCAGTGCGGGGCCCCAGGCCCAGTTCCAACTTGGGGAATGGTGCATGAGACCTGGGGAAAGGACAGGCCATTTGAAAGTAGAATGTTCATCAGGGACAGGGTTTTGGGGTCAGGCTGGTGGCTGGGGATAGAGCTCCGTCCGTGCCACCTCAGGTTCCCTTAGGGTCTCCGTAGACAGATGGAGCTGAGCTTTGCCCATTCCTCACTCACACGAACCCCAGATCCTGGTGGCTGCAGAGCAATGGTGAGAGGGTCCCCAAGAGCGAGAAAGCTGGCTCTGCCTGCCACACCCCATAGCAGCAAGATCTTTTCCCACTCTGGGTCACAGTTTCCTAACTGCAATAGAGAGGTTAGTGGCACCCGGCACTTGGGCATGGAGGCAGTCATCTGGCATGACATGTGTGCCTGGTGCCCATGCCTGGGGAAACCCTCCCCCACCCCTTGTAGCAGGACCCCTCAAGGAGGAGCTGACTCCAGCCAGACCCCCCAAGGAATGATAAACTCTGAACCCCAGCTGCTGGGACATGAAGCCAGGGTGGAAGCCTCCTGGTGCCCAAGCAGCCTGTTCTGCAGCTGAGCAGATGGCTCTGGCTCTCAGAAAATTTCTTTCACTCTCAGCAGCCGAGCATCTGCCTCCCTGCAGCACCCACCTGCTTGTCCCTGTCCACCCCTCCACAACCCGGCCAATCCAGCCTGCTTTTCCCTTCCCATGGAGATCCCTGCGGAGCCCTCAGCCACCTGGGCCTGGCCGCAGGTCTCTGTGCTCCTGGCCCAGCCATCTCCAGCTGACCTGTCAGGCCCACTGCACCAATCCCAGCCCAGCAGGCCCCCACCGCTTACCAACTGTTGCTGCTGTTTCCCATGAAGCTCCGTTTTCTCTCCTGGAAAGGAGGGGTGGGGTATTTAAAACAAAATTCAGACTCCTATTTTCATCTTGAGTTTCCAGGGGCCCTCCTCCCCTTCCCCAGGCCCATCCCCCACCCCAGGTGGCTCCTTCCCACCCTCAGCCTCCTTCCCAGATCTGAGGACTGAACACTTGCCCGTTTGCCAAGCCGATGACAAAAGGAAGTGACTGACAAGGTGGGCCTCGGCATGGGAGGCTGCGATGGAAGCGGGTCTGCCACGGAGCAAGGAGGCCCCTGAGACCCTCAGCTGGAGGTACGCTTAGCCTTTCCTGACAAGCTGGCTGAGCTATGGTAGGTGGAGGGAGGGGCGGGGGACGGCCTCCCCGAGGAGCCGACTCTGTCAGAGCTGGAGAATCAATGTGCTGTGGGTCGGTTGGTCTGGAAAGAGGAGGCTGCCGCTGGACTCACCCCAGGGGGAGGAGACAGGGCTGCGGGTACAGGCCTTCTGTGGAGGGAGGGAGGGAAGGAGGGAGAGAGGGAGGCTGGCTCTGAATCCCTGGCAGAGGCTGGGATGCAAGCAAGCCGAGGTGGTGAGTCGCCATGGAGACTGAAGGGAAAGATAAGGACAGGGAGGGGGAGGGGGACGGAGAGAGAGACAGAGAAACCATGTGGGTGTGCGCAGCAAAAAGGGAAGAGGCTCTGGGTGGGATCGAGGGCCACTACTTCCCCTTCAGGGTCAGCCACGGTCCTTCAGGGCCTCAGGGCAGGGTGGGCAAAGAGAAAAAATGTGGGAACAGGAAAGAAAGCAACAGGAGCGGACCAGAGCCCAAGAGGCCATTATTGGTCTCCAGTGTTCCTGTCCACTACTGTCTCCCAGTGAGGCATGCACAGTGCCATTAGACTGCGTGGGGGTCTGCACATCCATCCTACCACCTTCTCCCAGGACTGCACGCTGATCCATCTCTGCCTCAACCTTCCTCAGCACCCTTGGGCCCTGCACATCCTCTGGTCTTTCCCCCCTTGTGCAGAGTCACTTGTGCACCTTGCAACTGTGTCTTGGCTGGGCCCCTCACCTCTTCCCATCCTCTCTCCACTGCACAGCCAGCATGGATGTGGGCGCACGTGACCCCAATACGGTCAAACACCTTCCAGGGCCCCCTAGTACTATCCGATCATAATTCGACCCACCCCGCCTGCGTTCCCTGGCTACAGTCTTCCTCTCTAGGCTTTTCTCTCACCATACCTTGACTACCATCTGTCTGTTCCTCCTCCTCCCTCCTGAGGCACCCATCCCTCCTGAGGCACCATGGCCTCCAGACTGATGTGGTGTGCCTTAGGGTGACTATAGTTTTAGAAAGCTAACTCCTGATGGGTTTGATGCCACTGAGGCTTTGCACCATGACTGATCTGAGTTCAATTCCCTGCTGAGTAGCCCTGAGTTTGTCACCTCTCTGAGCTTTGAGAGGACACAGTTAAGTCCTAGCAGGTGAGATGCAGAGGAGGTGGGGGTGATGGGACTCAGACTCCAGAGAAGTTCAGGCCAGATCACCACCAGCAGTCAGGGATGCCTCAGAGGCTCACAGGGACAGGGCTACCACACAGAGCCAGGCCTGTCCTGCAAGGTGGACAATCCTCTGGAGATGGAGAAGCAACTTGAGTGATGGTGGAACCCATGGGAGAGGAGCAGGAGGCCGTAGGTCCCTGATCTCATGTGGGAATTTCAGCCAAGGGGGCAGAGTAAGTCTGGGACCCTAAAACCGGGCTTTCTGATCAGTGCACCCTGCCCTCCATTCATCCACCTCACACACAGTGCTAGAACACAGCCATGAGCGCCTCAGCCGTTGTCCTCCAGAACCTGCACTGGGTCAGAGAACTATGGACCCACTGGGCCAAGTGTTGACTCACATAGGGCCATTTGCTGGCCATCGTTCCTGTCCAGGTCGGTGATGGCTGTGTACAGGACTTGAATCCAGGTGGATCCAGGGAGGCCAAGGGGAAGCCTCTGTGTACTCGTATGGGTTCACAACTCAGTAGCTGGCAGAACTGGGCTCCTTCCAGATAAGCTGGCCTGATCCTGCAGCCTCAGGCAGTGCCTCCCCTCCTGCCCACCCACCCACAGCCCACACCTGTGGGCCTGCTACTGTGCAAACCCAGCCTTCAGTCACCGATCTGAAACCAAGAGCTCCTGTGCCTGCCTTTCCTCTGTCTGCTTCCCCTGTGATAGGTTCTGATGCTTCAACCCTGTTGGCTTATCCTGACCTCTGTCTGGTTCCAGCTTCTAAACTGGTGGCAGAGGGATTAGAGTGATTTGGAATAATGGGTCTCCAGAACAAAAAATAGAGCTGGGGAAATAGCTCAATGGTCTAAGCGCCTGCCTGACAAATGGAAGGACCCAGGCTCAATACCTTCTACTGCAAGCCATGCTGGCCCAGGAAACCCAGGCATGCCATGCTGGCCACCAAAACTGGGCATGTTGGCGCACACCTATAATCCCATCACTGGGGATGCTGAGACAGGAGGATCACTATGAGTCCAAGTTGCATGACGAACCCCTATGCTAAATAAATAAATAAAAAAACAAAAACAAGTCTCCCTGGCTGGGACTCTTTGGGTAGGTTTCTGTGACCCAAATGTGGGCAAGAGATGGCTCTGTGTTCATGTGTACATGCCCATCACCCCCGCCACTCCACCTACCCCACACTCTGCACAGACACTGTGTATACAAACACACACTCTCCCCCGGCTTGTCTGGTAGACTCACAGCACTCACACATGTGACTCACACTTGTGCTTGTACACACGAGCATGCTCAAATATTTACAAGGACAAACACATGTGTATCTCTAAGCTTCACACTCATGCACACCTATACATGAGCTCACTTTTGATATATGCACACAGACCCAGCCTTAAATCACAGGTATGTCCCAAGCACTTTGTGTGGTGAACTCACCCTCAATAATGCAGCCTGGGAGAGAGGTTTATGTAACACCTATTTTGCAATTGAGGAATCTGAGGCACCAAGAGGTTAAATTTAAAATCACATAGCTGAGAATTAGGCAAATAACTGGAACCCAAACCATCAGTCTTGCCAGGGAGATAGCTCAGCAGCATAAGCATCTGCCTGGCAAGTACAAGGTCCCAAATTCGATCCCCAGTGCTGCCAAAAAAAGAGCAAACCATCTGTCTTCCCAACCCAAGCACTCAGCCATGATATCCTATTGTCTCTTTGGTGGCAACAATAATATAAATTATTATGATAAGCCTGAGAAAGAAGGTGTGATCTGTGTTTCAGTTTGCAGGTGTGTGGGGGGGGTGTGGGTGGGTGGGTATGTGATCAGCCCCACCCAGTCTATTTAGCGTATTAGAAGCAGGCAGCTGGGTTCTGGAGGAGTTTTTAAAAATTTTTGTTTGCATTTATTTTATGCTTAATTTATTCCCGTGCCATAAGTTTTTGTTTCTTTAGTTTCTTCTGGGATATCTTTTTCTTCTGTGTAACTTCCTCCTCTGGTTTAGGAACAATTTGTTCTTTTTCATTAAGGATCATCACAATATGGCAAGGGGAGCTCATGTATGGATTAATCCAGCCATGAGCTCTATAAGTATGGCGGTGCATCTTGGGTGCTTTGTTCACCTGAATATGTTCAATAACCAGAGAATCTACATCTAAACCCTTAAGCTCAGCATTACTCTCTGCATTTTTAAGCATGTGCAGCAAAAATTCAGCACTCTTTTTGGGCCACCGACCCTGTGTCCAGCCCCACTGTTTGGCCTGGGCACACCTACCAACTCCACCACTGTAATGCTGGAATGGCTCACACTGCTTCTTTAATGTGACATCCTTTAGATAGTTGGTGGCCTTTCAGATATGCATACCCTTGATGGCCTGGGCAGTTTCATGCGTGTTCTTAAAGTGAACATGAAGAGTTGAGCCTCTTGATTTGCATGATTTTTGTGGGGTTTTCTGGGTCGAGAGTAGCAAACCATTTTCACAGGTCACCTCAGCCACTCACAGGAAGAGAGTCTGAAAGATTCTGACCCCAACTTGCTCTGTAACACTGACCGAGTCTCTGAACTGCTCTGGGCCTCGGTTTCCTGATACATAAATGGAGGCTGGGCTTGCCAAGACCACACACCCTTGACTGGAGTAGCTCCACTCATCTCCCACTTCCAGGCCCATAGCCTCCTGAGGGCAGGTCAGGTCAGGGTGGTACCCACTGAGGGCTGCTCCCCTGCAGAGAAGTGAGCCCCCAGGTGAGCACAGGATTGCTCCACTTCCTTAGCACTGCCAGCAAGGCATGGGGTGCACATGATCAGCCTCTTTCCCACTGGGCCTTCTGTGGCCTGGTGCAGGTCTCAGGGCCCAGGTCCTTTCCCAGAAGGTCCAGCTATGTGTGTCCCCCACCTTTCTGTTGGGTGACTGGCTGGGGCCAGCTGAAGAAAGGAAGCCTGGATCTGGGGACCTTGGGGCTGTAGGTAATACATTAACCATCATCACCTTGAACCAGATGCTCTTCTCAAGCCATGCTCTGCTCCCCAAATGTCTCCCCTTGTGGAGACAATTACTTGTGGAACACTGCACACCAAAGACCATATCCACAACACCTGTCCCTGAACAGAAACAGCTCACTAGCTGTGCCCAATGCAAGACTGTTTTCTGTTTCTCTCGAGAAATGTGCCCATGTGCCACTCCTGGGCAGGAGAGCCTCTCTATCATAGGCACCTGCAAAGCAGCCCAGAATTCCCAATTATTAGGCAGAACAAGCCAGTAGGCAGACACCTATGATATCTCAGACATCTTCTGGGTGGGTGAGAGGTCTACCCACCTACCTAGTCATCTACCTAGCTATTCCTTATCTACCTATTTACCAATTGACCCACTTATTCACGTATGAATTCATTATCCATGGATGTTCATGTGTATGTACCATTCATTTGTTGTATTATTTTATCTATCTACTTTCCAGCTACCTATCTGTCCATGTGTTCACACATGTATATAATGTCCTCCATCTAGCCACCCCCAACATATTCATCCACCCACTCACCCACACATCCATCCATCCACCTACCCCCATATATACATCTTTTCAACCATCACTCCTTTATCATGTGTCTACCTATCCACTTATCTATCCATTCATATACTTAGCCATCCATGCATAGGTTCATTCATCCATTGATGTGACAATTACTTGTGGAACACTGCACACCATGCATCACACTAGGCCCCAGTGCACACTGATGAACTCTCAGGGTGACAAAAAGGTCGATGGGAAAGAACTGGGTGATAAGCTCTCCGATGAGGGAGAGTTGGGGGAGATTTTAAAAGAATCAGGCAAAGGTGCCTGCCTCTGACCTGGGCAACTGGGAAGGCTTCCTACACAAGTCACATTTGAAGCATGTATGTGAGGTAGCCAGACAAGGGCACAGAGATGAGCAGGCATTTCAAGCCGGTAAATCACCCTATGCAAAGACCATGAGGCACAAGATAAACAGCCTAGCTGGAGTGCAGCTTGTGAAGCAAGGAGAGATAAAGGAAGGGGCATCACATAGACACAGAAGCCTTCCCCAGCTGGCATCATCCCTCAGCTGCAGTGCTCCATCCCACCTCACCCAGTGGTCTGTCAGGGTTCTGGAGACCTGCTGTCCTGTAGTCGTAATCTCTAAGTGCTATGGACTGGTCAGGCACGAGCTAGGTGAAGGGTGGGGGTGGGGATCTGGATCGGGAAACAGGTTGCACAATGCCGCCCCAGTCTTGGTGGCAACCCCAACACAGCTGTCCTCACGCCAGGACCCTCGCCTGGCCCCGAGGTGCAGCCGCCTCTGTTCTAAGTGCCTGCCATCCTCCTGCCCTCAGCCCCAATGGTCCTCTGTGCCCTCCCCTGCCCCTCACCAAGGCTCTGTCTGGACCAGGCCTCCACATGTGTGCAGGAGACACAGGGCTGAGCGGGTAGGCCCTAGAGGTCAGATCTCCCCCACCAATGCAGAAGTGGGTCTAGGAGCAATGAGCCCAGACCAGAGACAGATTTTTCTTTTTTCAGTACCAGGGATCGAACTTGACCTTACCCTTGCCAGACAGCCACTTCAGAAACAGAATTTGAGGAAAGTGCTAGACCCTCCAGGAGTTGCCACATCTAACTGGAAGTTTTAGTTTCAATAAAGCTCAAGACACGGCTAGACATACTGTAGAATTCCTATGTAAAGAGGAAATGAGGATTCAGCTTTCTGGGTGGTCCTGTCAGGGTTCTCAGCTCACCCGCATTACAGGCAGCCCCAGTTCTGCGCCAAGTCAGCCCCAAGAACGGCAAGGCCCATTTCAGGCTATGGTCCAAACAGAAACATGGATGACTCGGAAGATGCAGCTATCAATTCTGCCAACCTCCCCACAGACGAAGCCAGGTATCCATCTATCCATGACCATGGTTGCACGGTTACAAGAGGGTGTCTTTTGGGACATCTTGTTTGGGCTGGGGGTTGAGGAACAGCAATCAGCATGGGGAGCAAACTCTATAGCTGGGCAGGATACAACACAGACTCAAGGAAGGCCAGCCCACATGCAGTTGTCAAACCACTGCACCCCAAGATGGCTTCAATCCTCCCCTGCTGCCAGCTTCTAGAGACTTCCATCAGCAACTGAGGGGTACAGCTGAGCTTTCAGCTCCCCTTTCAACCTCCCAATCTGGTCTTGGGCTTCTTAAAATAACTAATAATGATGCTATACAATTATCCAACATCTGCCTAGCAATTTAGAGTTCATAGTATGTCACCTCAGAAGTTGTGACTGTAATCAATTCCCATAGCACTGTAGCTAGTTACCCTGGTTTTCCAGTCAGAAAATTGAGGCTCTGAGAGCAGAGCGAATCTCAGCTCAGCACACAGCCAGCCCTGACTCCCAGGCGTGTTCCGTTCCTCGGCCCTGGCCCACAGTGTGCTCAGGTCCCGCCTCTGCGCTTCTGTCTGTCACTCCCTATACTTCCCACGTCCTCACCATTCAGAGCTGGCTTACACAAGGCCCACTCTTCAGGCCTGCGCTGGGTCAGAATTCCTGCAGGGGACCTTGTAGATGCTTTTCTCTCCTTCCCCAAATACTTATAAAACACGTTCTATGTACTCCACACGGTGCCATTATGAAGGGTCTACAACAAATAAGATATGGTCTGCCGAGTAAAATTTAGAGGATACCATTGGTTGGGAGTAATTTCCTACAAAATGGAGTTCCCGTGTTGAAGTTCATACCACCAAGCCAAAACTAAGTGATTTACCTGACTTGAGACATCAGGAGAGGAACAGGTAAAAGCCAAGTCCCCAAATGGGCCAGTTTTACCCAGCATGATAAAGACATTCTTTCTGCTATAACTTTATAGAGAAACTAACTTTGATACAACCCATGGACTTTTTGTTCTCAGTTTCTGCATTTTTCATCCCTTTTCTGCTTATAAAGCCAACCTCCTTTGTTCCACTCACTGAAACACGCATTCTATAAAAATAAGGGATGGCCTAATTTTAGAATTGCAAATAAAAGCCAGTGTGATATTCAAACTAATTAGCTGTCATTGGATCTTTTGACAGTCTCCTGTGTGTAAATGAGGGAGCAGTTCAATGCCCTTCAGCAAGGCCCATGTTGGTAAGGAAGACCCCAGGGAGAGGGAGGAGCAGAGTGGGAGCCCTTGGCCCAGACTCGGGAGTCACAGGGCTCAGGCTGGCAGGACAAAGAGGAGTTAACTGGAAGGTAGAGTGCGAGGGTGGAAGGACCTGCACGCATGCGCAGTCTGCAGCGAGGGTCTGCAGAACAAGCTCAGCAGAGGCGGGGCGAAGGGACTGGGGTCCCACTCAGCACAGAAGGGGTCACAGTATTATGGCAGATTCTAGATTTTACTTGCAGGACACTGAGACCCATGTACAATTTTGAGCAGAGATGCCCCTGCTCAGATGCATGCTCTGAAACCGCGCCTCTGAGTGCTCACAGCCAACACCTGGAAGGGGGTCGCAGTTTTGGATGGCCACCTGCATAGGCACCTTACAGTGCTGCCCAAGTCCTCAAGCCAGTCTTCTATCGACAGATTCCCAGAGTTTGCTACCATTTTCCTAGAACAAAGTGGGCTGTAGCAAATATTCCTGTTCCCAACACCATTTGCCACTTGCTTGAATATAATATAGGGATACCCTCACCAATGCAGAACATTTTCAAACATATTGATTAGTTTTTGAGGGGAGGGCTTTTTTGGTATTGTTTAGGATTAAATCAAGAACCTTAATTTAGCTACATACTCAGTCCTCCCATTATACCTTTTAAATTTTTTAAAAAATTTGAAACTGAGATTTAATAAACGGCTAAATTACCAAGGCTGGGATTGAACTTCCTTAGTTTTCCAGGGTGCTGGGATTATGGGTGTCCTCCAACAAGCCCAGCTAAGTATATTGATCTTTGCCAAGTTCAGTTATAAATATTAAAGAATGATTCTTCTATTTCACTTATTATTTCTAGTTTGTTCTGGAGTTTTAGGATTTTTAAGGAGTTTAAGATTCTTCCATTGCCAGCAACAGAAGTTAGGGCAGGTTGTTTCGTTTTGTCTATTTGAAACTGTATTGTTAGTTCAGGCTGGCCTTGAACTCACTTTATAGCCCAGGATAGCCTTGAACTCAGTAATCCTCCTGCCTCAGCCTCCTGAGTACAAGGATTACAGTCACATACTACCACAACCAGCTGGGTTTGTTTTTAATTAAAACAGAAAAATTAAAGCATCCTAAATATATAGTCATAAATAAGTAGGTGAGGGTTAAATTAACAGACACTACAGACCCAGGGGTACTCAGGCACAACTGTTGTGGACTGGTAGGTACCCAGACACCTGTCCATCAGACTGGGTCCATTCCTGATTGGAAGTACAGGACTGTTACTGATTCTCACAACAGGAACATATTACTGCACCTTTGCTGAATGTCCACTGTGGGTACCTGACCTTGGGACCTCATGGGAGCCCTTCCCATAGAGCTCACAGCAACTCTCCAGGCCCTAAGTGCAGGTAATGGTCAGGGAGGCCCCACAAAGAGCAGAAGTCACAGTGACCATCTGCAGAAGGACAGAGCAGACAGCACGGTGGGGACTCCAAGCAAGAGGAAACCCCAAGATACTTGCAGTTTGAAATGCTTCCAGAATATGAACAAATGGCATAATGCCAAAACACGGGTATAGAAGCCAAGCTATAGGGTTAAAGGTTTTGGCTGGGTGTGGTGTCTCACACCTGTAATCCCAGTACTCAGAAAGCTGAGGCAGGAGTATCATTGTGAGTTCAAGGCCAGCCAGGGCTACAGTGAGTTCAAGACCAGTCCAAACTGCAAAGTAAGACCCTGTCTCAAAAAAAAATCAAAACAAAACCAAACAAAAAATAAACATTTTAGGGCCAGTGAGATAGCTCAGCCGACTAAGTGCCTGCTTTAGCAAGTGCAGGGACTAGGGATAGATCCCAGGTCCCAAATGCCACATGGGCCCTACCCCCAGGGTGTGCTAGGCCTCTGACTGAGTCCAGGTGTGGTGGCGCATGCTTGTAATCCCAGAGCTAGGGAAGCTGAAAACAGGAGGATCACTATAGTCCAAGGTGCGTAGTGAGACCCTGTACCAAATACATAAAATGAAAAATAAAAAATAAAAAAAATTTTAAAAATAAACATTTTAGCCAAGGTTAAACAAGAATCCATCTGGTAAAAGAAGGTTTAAGATCTAACCTCAGGGCTATTAGCCCTAGAACCTGAGACTAATTTTGTCATTAAATTTCTATTGATGAATTTTTAATTTTAATTTCATGAGTTTTACCATATTAAATGAGTGCTTAACAGAAAAAAATCAGAAAAAAGGCCAGGGAGATGGCTCAGTGGAATAAGCACTTCCCTGGCAAGTGCAAGGGCCTGAGTTCAATCTCCGGTTCCGAAAAAAAAAAAAAATCAGAAAAATAAATATTGAACCAGGCATGTTGGCACATGCCTAAAACCCTAGCCCTGGGGAGGCTGAGGAAGGAGGACCATTTACAGTTCAAGACCAGCTTGGGCTACAAAGTGGGCTCGATGCAAGCTTGACTGCATAGCAAGACCCTGTCTCAAAAAGAAAAAAAAAAAAATCTAAGAAATCAAAACTAAAAACCTAGGGCCGGCCAAATAGCTCAGCAGATTAAAGCACCTGAAAACAGGTGCAGGGGCTGAGGGTTTGATCCCCAGGCCTGCCATGCTGGCCCCGCCCCTGGCATGTGCTGTGATGGCAATTGAGACTGGGTGTTGTGGCATGCTCCTGTAATCCCAGCACTTGGGAGGCTGTAAACAGGCGGAGTCTGATCTAGCAGTGAGACCCTGAACACCCTATAGACCCTTCCCTAAAATACAAAAATAGATAAATAAAATAAAAAAAAAATAAAAACCTATCTGGACTATAATTAAACACAAACGTCTACCACATAGATAAACTTTGCTTCAACTATAACACTCAAGGTAATCTTCACACAGGACAACTGTATGTTCCATATACAAGTACCACGTGCACTGATAGCACCTATGTTTGTTTTCCTGTACTTTCTTGTAGGGCACAGTTGGCATCTTTTTTGTTTTCTTGCTGACTTAGTAAGTCTTTGTGATACTGTACCTTCCTATTCACGTGTCAGCTCAACAATGCTCCACAATTTTTTTGCATAGTTTCCTAGGCAAAAACATTTTGTTTTTTTTCTCTCTGAGCTCCAGTCTCAATCTTGTAAGAAAATTTCCCCATGATATTTTGCACTTGTTACTCTCTTTGTAAAATATCAAACTATGTTCCACACATGTTCAGGATCAAGTAAAACACAGCCATTGGCCAATGAGTTCTGTTTCCAGTGACATCATAGTTGCTGCAAAATTCATCTACTCCACCTATGGTTTTGTTGTAGAAAGTTTCTATCTCATGCTTCCTTTTTTTTTTTGCAGAACCGGGAATTGAACTCAGGCCCTTGCACTTGCCAGGGAAGCGGTTATTCCACTGAGCCATCTCCCCGGCCCCTCAGGCTTCCATTTTGCTGAGGTTTCCCTATCAATAGTTCCATCATGGTGAAATATTGACATCAGCAGTACCAGCTTGTTTTTCTTTGCTATGAGAGGCCAATATCATATCTTTCTGAAATCTAACAATTGTACTATACAATTCTCTGTTTTGAAGTTTCAGCATTTCATTTGAAATTTCTGCTTTGTTCTTGCACTTGTCAATTTATGTTCCATTAGCACATGTAACTCCAACTGGAAACTGGTAAATCAATCATCAAATGTCACATTCCAATTAGTTTGGGAGATGGGAGTAACAAGTTTGTTCACAACATCATTTGGTTTATTACTACCTGAATAAGAGCCTGACAGCTGAGGTCCAGGATAACTGTCTAAACTGAAAGCATAACAAGTCTTCACACCTATAAAGGCATAAATTTGTATGCCATATTTTGACCCATCACTTTGCAATAAGTCATTCACATTCCTGCAATTATCATGAAAAAAAAAAATCCTTGCTGAGTATAGAAGACCTATGAATGCTTTCAGTTCAGCTAGTGAGGTGTCATAATAAATACATTTTTAATATGGCTATTGCTACATAAAGAACATTTTACTTGCATTCCAGTCTTTGTGTACTGCACAGCATCTTGTAGCATTTCATCTGTTACAGTTTCCAACACTGAATGGCAGTGCTGGCATTCTGCCCAAGACCTTTCAACCTTGCCAAGACTCTCACTATATTTTGGGACCTCACTTTAACATTTGATCATTTCATTTGATTGCTTGGCCATTTTGCAACATTTCAACTAGTCAAATATATACTCATATCACTGTTTTCTTCATCATCGGAATCAAGGAGGTCTGCGCTTTCTGTGTCTGTATCAGTCAATTCTTGTTCCACTGTCACAGGAATTGTGGCTCACATGGCCAACCTCTAGTTTATCATCATCATCACCACCATCATGCACCGATACTACTCTTCTGCTATGAAAGCATGTATTTTACCTTAGTGGATCATCTTCATCATCCACGCATGAGTAACCTGATGATTCACATTGGACCTCCTCTGAATTTGCAAAGTTGTTTTTTTGTGTGTGTGCCATTGTACTGAATTAGATTACTTCTACTATAAAAATGTAGGGCTTGGAAGATAGCTCAGTAGTCTAAGCACCTGCTTGAAAAGAAAACTTTTTTGTTTCAACAAATCCTGGCATGATATAGGTCTTTTTTTTTTTTTTTTTTCTTGCAGAACCAGGGATTGAACCCAGGACCCTGTGCTTGCCAGGCAAGTACTTATTCTACTGAGGTATCTCCCCAGGCCTGAGGTAGGTCTGTTGAACCCTCTGTGATGCACAGGTGAATACATGCAAAACAAGGCTACATGGAGCATAAGGTAGGTTAAAAATATCCTGTACTGCCACTTTTGTATATGTGTACACAACTTGTCACTTGTTATACCAAGTAGGTAACACATAGATGGCTTCCTATATCCCTCAAGGAAAGGTACTGAGATGTGCATCCAACTAATATTACACTAAAGTACAAATTTACAGTAGAAAAGGGACGGGGCTGGTTATATAGCTCAGTGGTAGTGCTTGCCAGCCAAGCACAGGGCCCCAAATTTGAGTCCTGGCAAGAGAGAGAGGAAGACAGACAGACGAGAGAGAGAGAGAGAGAGAG
>NW_004524918.1:551439-560375 GCF_000260255.1 Octodon degus
GAGAGAGAGAGAGAGAGAGAGAGAGAGAGAGAGAGAGAGAGAGAGAGAGAGAGAGCCCACTACCCAGTCTTATGTACCTAAATGGATGGATTGTGGTAGACCCTTGTCTCAGTTACTTTTCTCTCGTCCCTGGAACAAATAACTGTCACTTAAAATGAAGGAAGGAAAGGTTTATTTAGCTCACAGTTACTGGTGGTTTCAGTCCATACTCAGCTGGCTCCAAGACAGAGCAGCACACGGCACAGAGCAACCTTTCATGGCTGCAGCAAAGAGCAGAAGGTAAAAGGGAGAAGTAGCAACAACAATGGCAACAGAGAACAAGTCTGTCTCTCTGTCTCTCTTATGTTACATTACATTCCGGCTGTGCGCCCCAGGCTGGGTGTAGCACTCACATCCTTAATCCCAGCAGTACTCAGACCCATAATCCCAGCCTTGGATCATGAATTAACCACAAACTCTAGAAGTCTGCCCCATTACTTCATGAGGCTTTGGGGGGGACAACTAGACACAAACCATAACACGCCTGGACAAGTCTACTAGGTCTACCATAACAGAGCACCACTACCTGGCTTAAACATTGATAGTTTATTTCCTCCCAATGCTGGAAGCTTTCTAGCTCTAGTCCAAGATCAAGTGTTGACAGAGGTGTTTTCTTCTAGGTCTTTCTCCAAGACAGCCATCTTCCTCTGGTGTCTTCCCAAGGTCTTTCCTATGTGTGTCTGTGTCCTCACCTTCTTTTATATGCCCAAAGTCATATTGGACAAGGCCCTCCCTCATGATTTCATTTTCACCTAATTTCCTCTCTAAAGGCCCTAAGCCCAAATAGTCATATTCTAGGTTCTAGGAGTCAGGACCATGGCATGTGGGGAGGGTGCTTGCCTGTGTTAGCCCATACAGATCACAGGTGGACAGTTAGTGTGTGAATGTGAACACAGTAAAGCAAGGACCATTAAAAAGCTGACAGGGGCCAGAAAGACTACGGACATCAGGCTGAGAAATCTGGATTCTGTGCTCTAAAAATTATCAAAGATAATCACAAAAGCAGAATTTTCAGGAGAGTGTAAGAACCATTGCTCTAGCAGTTGGCACAGGTAAGGGATCAAAAGTGAACACAGGCAGGGGGGTGGGGGCGCTCCTGTAATCCCAACACTGGGGAGACTAAGGCAGGAGGATTTTTGTGAGTTTGAAACCAACATGAGTTACAAAGTGAGCTCAAGGCCAGCATGAACTGCATAGTGAGACTCTCTCAAAAAAACAAACAAGGGGCCGGGGAGATGGCTCAGTGGAATAAGTGCTTTCCTGGCAAGCGCGAGGGCCTGAGTTCAATCCCCAGTTCCGCAAAAAACAAACAAACAAACAAAAAAAAAAAAAAAAAAAAGGGCCAGGGAGATAGCTCAGTAAAATAAGTGCTTTCCTGGTAAGCACAGGGTCCTGAGTTCAATCCCCGGTACCGCAAAAAAAAAAAAAAAAAAAAAGTGGAATCCAGCTTATGGGGGCAAGAGTAGGGGCAGGTGGCACTTGGTGACTGGAGCTTCCTCCTGTTAACTGGCTCCTAAGGAGGCTGTTAGCCCACAGCACCACACAAGCCACACACACACACACACACACACACACACACACACACACACACACACACTTTTCAGACATGAATTTCTTACATTGAAGTGTTGATAGCTGAAAAAGTCAGAACTATACTGAAAAAAAGCAGAGAAGACAAATTGAAACATGGCCGCTTATCTTCAGTGCTAGGAAGCTGTGTGGAAAGAGGATGGTAGAGGTGGGGAGGGGAGCAAGACAGCAGGGTAGATGCACAGGTGGAGAAAGGAGGACCTACAAGCTGAAGAGAAGGACACAGGGAAAGGAGGCGACAATGCTAAAGCTAGAAGACACCCTAAGGAGCTTTACAGATGCTCACCCTGACTGGCAGCAGAGAATGGGCTCAAGTAGGGATCCCAACTGCTGGCAGCCAACTTCTTCACACAGCACCACCCACCCTCAAATCAGAGCTGAGATTTGGCTCTAGAGCACTCACCTCCTCAGTGCCACCACCATGCCAACTGACCCCCCATCACCCTAGGTCTGGAGCATCCAGTTAGAAAGGAAGTTAAGAAACATGGCCTTGTGGCCCCTGTGGTGCAAACTCCCCCGGCCTCCAGACTCTGTCCAGCTGGGCCCAGGCACACAAAGCTGTCTGAAGTGAGAGGTGGCCCTGTGCAGCTGGCCTGGTGGGCAAACACCCTGAGTGAGTAAATCTAGGGAGCAGTTGGAGGGCCTTCTACTGGCTAATTGGCCTGCACCCTCCTTCAAGGCAGATTAGACTAGCAGGATTAAGTAGAGTGAGGTTTTAGGCAGGATTAGCCGCACCCACCAAACTGGCCTCAGCTCAAATACTGGTTCTATACAACTCAGGTTTTTCCTCTGTAGTAAAACTGAATCTATGCTTTCTCCCACACAGGGGCCATGTACAGAGTATGGTGTGCACTCGGTGCTTAATAAGTGCTGGCTATTCATCAGCCTGGCAGGGAAGTGTGAGGGGCTTATCTTGCTGTGCCCAGGTACCAACCAGCTCTGCTTTGGCTCTGAGACCTCCCTTTCTTCTCTGTCAGAGCACATCCTAAGGAGCCCTACAGGAACAGGGATTAGGGACCAAGCTTGTGGAAAGGTGCCAACTAGACAGAGAAGTGCAGTTTTCCATTAGTTTATCACATTGATAATAATGATCATGTATATTTATTGTCTCCTACTCTATGTCGAATTTTTCACACAGTGGAATTCCCAACCATCCTCTTCATTCCTCTAAAACTGGTAATAACTGGCTCCATTTTACAGATGAGGAAACTGAGACTACCCAAATGAGTCATAGCAAAGCTGACTTCAAATGTCTGTCTGTCTCTTATATGCAGTGTTTCTCCATCCTGTCTTTCAAATCCCCAGCAAGTTGTTCATCCCTTTACAGCCTTATAATCCAGAGCTATGCAGAATAAAGCAGCTGTAGTAGCCGTGCCCTTAAGGATCCAAAATACAGCCTGTTTATGGATAAAATGAATGTGGACTCACTGTGAAGTGAGGTTGAGCAACAGGAAACGAAGGACTAACCCCAAAGGTTGGGAAACAGGGTGTCTAAAGGCTAGAATTTGTTTCTGCTTCCTGACAGTGAGCCTGATGGCAGCAGAGTAGAGCCTCCCCACCTGCATCCGACAGCCACAGCCTACTCAACGCTGTCTGGTGATCCAGGCCAAGCAGGAGGGACATGATCAGCCAAACAGGCCTGGACAGGCCTGGCAGTCATCCACAGAATCTAGGATACCTCACTTCATGGGAACAGGGTGAAGTTCCCCTACCTCTTACCAATCCTTCAAAGGTACAAATAAAAATGTCTCCCTCCCAGGACAGGGAGCCTGCTAAGATGTGGTTCCCAGGTAATGCATATATGGAAAAACTGGCCCATGGCACTGTAATTTGTACCTCAGTATAATTTTTAAAAGGCATTTCCACTTGCAGGAAGATGGAATAGGTATACTTTTTCTATTCCTGGTTCTAAAAACAACTTAAAAAGCTCTATGTCATATATAAGACAAACATTAGAAGACTCTGAGAGAGAAAGAAGACAGATAAGCCAGGGACCTCAGGACCCAAGAACGAGACTTCGCTGGGCTTCCTATCTGTCTTATTATTTCAGGCCAGGTACTAGAGAAGCTGACAACCTAGTATGCCAATGGGCACAGGCAGAAACCATCAAAAAGCTGTTCTCAGTATCCAAAGGACAAGCAAAGGGGTGACCTGGCAGGCAGAAAACTCTTTGGCAATAAACATCCTATCCTAGCCAAATGCCAGAAGAACAGCTGCAGCCCCACCTCATTCATGTTACTGTGACAGTGTGGAACCCAATCCTCCACCTCACCAGACAGGAACAAGGGGACCGAGTACCCCCAGAGGAGCTCAGGAGGGAACTGGGACTTTCACACTATGAATAACAAATGCTCCCCTAAAACCACAGTATTAGTAAGAACTGTGAAGAGCTGAAACTCAGCCAACAGAAAAAAATAGGGAACCTCCCATTGGGTGTCAGAGGAAGCAGGGTGAGCGACCTGGACTTCTACCTTTACCTGGAAGTACTGAGGGAGCACCATCCTCCTCCCCTGAAACAGAGTGACAGAGGAAGCCAGCTAAAATAGGGTTAAACCAGGCATGGTGGGGCACTGAAGCAGAGGATTGCCACAGGTTTTTTTGTTTGTTTGTTTTTTGTTTGTTTGTTTGTTTGTTTTTTTGGTTGTGAAATTGTGTTCATTTTGATATGTATTAGTTACACCACAAATCCATGACAAACTACCAGGCCAATTTCACATTATTTCTTCAAGCCTGAGGTTTGTCGATGACTTCAAATTTGAAGCTAGGGAATGTGTTCATGTCTGCTTTACCATACATTTGCTTAAGCTTAAAAAGCTTTCTCTCCAGATCTTGCTGATATTCTGAGCTGGTATCAATAGGTCCTCCAGATGCCTGTCGCTTAGACTTGTATTCTCTAATCTTGTCCATGAGGATTTTCTGTATGGGATCAAGCTCCTTATTAAAGGCCACTGCTGCAGCACCAATGTTCCTTCGCAAGTGGACAGAGATCGCCAACTGAACAATTGAGGAAAACCTGAAGAGCCTCTGAAGAATCATGGTGATTCTACAGTACGGACAGGAAGCATCTCGGAGACTGCTTACCTGCCACAGGTTTAAGCCCATCCTGGGCTACAGAGTGAGCAAGGCCAGTTGAACTACACAGCAAGGCCCTGTGTTGTGGTTTGTGTCTAGTTGTCCCCCCAAAGCCTTGTGCAGTCACTGGGGAGGGCTTCTAGAGTTGGTGATCAATTCATGATCCAATGTGGGGCAGAGAGCCTGAACACAATATATGGAAGGGAGAAAGGCTTTCTCTCTTCCACTGCCACTGCTCTTTCCTTTTTACTCTTGCTGTTTTGCTGCTTTCTACCACCATAGACTGCTGTTCTCTGCCATGTGCCACCATGCCTTCAAGCCAGCTAAGGATGGAATGAAACCTCTACAAACTGTGAGTTAAATAAACATTTCCTTCCTTAATTCTGGATGTCGGGTATTTTGTCACAGCAATGACAGAAAAGTAACTGAGACAGCCTGTCAATAACAACAAAAATAGGGTTAAGTAAAACTCAGTGTGTTCCACCATGACATAAAATGCTCAGGTTTCAATCAAAAAGCACTCATTATTGTCGGGCGCCCTCCCGTCCAGCAGGAAAGCACTCAACACGATTTGTGCGGCGGAAAGGCTTTAATCGTTCTCCTGAGTGATGCGCCCCGAGAGAGCACAGTTCCTCTCTCCGTCCCTCTTCCTGTCTCTGACCCTCCGCGTCCGCGGAGCGTTTCTTTTATATCCTCACACTGTCCAATCGAGGGTTGATACATGTTACAGCGCCATTGGTTACAATCTCAGGGAAGGTATCTTACATCATTATAGGCGGGTGTATAGCGACTGCGGAAGCAGGAAATGAGCGCCATCTTGGCACACTCGGTGGGAGGGGTAATCTAGCGCAGGCTTCAAGGGCCGCAGCAGGCCTCACCCAATGGTCCCTAGGAGTTTGGTTCTGATGCCGCGATTCGCGGTATAGGCTCTCTACACATTATACCAAGAATCAGGAAGACTTCAAACTGAATGAAAAGGACAATAAACAGATGCCAGGGCTGGGGAAATAGCTCAGTAGAATTAGTGCCTGCCTGGCAAGTGCAGGGTCCTGAGATCAATCCCTGGTACTGCAAAAAAAAAAAAAAAAAAAACAGATGCTAATACTAAAATGACAGAGATGCTAGAATTAACTGATAAAAATTTTAAAGCAGTCATGATAAACTGTAAACACACTTAAAATAAATAAAAATTTAGGAAGCCTTAGTACAAAATCAGAAGCTATAAAGAAAAGTCAAATGGAAATTTTAGAATAGAGGGACAGCCAGATAGCTCAGTGTATTAAAACACCTTTGGCAGGTACAGGGACTGGGATTTGATCCCTGGCATGCTGTGAATGAGACTGGGCATGGTGGCACGCACTTGTAATCCCAGTGCTTGGGAGACTGAAAACAGGAGGATTACTACAAGTCTGATCTGTGTAGTGAGATCTTGTAGACACTATAGTAAAAAAAGAAAAGAAAAAAAGAATAGAAAAGTATTACAAACAAAGTAAAATTTTCCATAGATAGCTCAACAGCAGAATGGAGCTTTGCAGATGCCTCTATCTATCCTCTTAGTCATTTGTTGCCAACCATGGTCAACCCCACCGTGTTCTTCGATATTGCTGCCAATGGTGAGCCCTTGAGCTGCGTCTCTATTGAGCTGTTTGCAGACAAAGTTCCAAAGACAGCAGAAAACTTTTGTGCTCTGAGCACTGGAGAGAAAGGATTTGGTTATAAGTGTTCCTGCTTTCACAGAATTATTCCAGGATTTATATGCCATGGTGGTGACTTCACGCACCACAATGGCACTGGTGGCAGTCCATTTATGGGGAGAAATTCAACGACGAGAACTTCATCCTGGAGCACACAGGCCTGGTATCTTGTCCATGGCAAATGCTGGGCCAAACACAAACAGCTCCCAGTTTTCCATCTGCACTGCCAAGACTGAGCGGCTGGACAGCAAGCATGTGGTCTTTGGGAAGATGAAAGAGGGCGTGAACATGGTGGAGGCCATGGAGTGCTTCAGGTCCAGGAACAGCAAGACCAGCCAGAAGACCACCACCACAGACTGTGGACAGCTCTAACGCATGTGACTTGTGTGTATTGCCACCACCAGACCAGACCATTCCTCTAACTCAGGAGAGCACCCTGCGCCCTGCCTGCTCAAAACGCCCCATTATCTCTGCTCTTATCGCAGTTCTTTGGGTTCCATGTTTTCCTTGCCCCCCTCCAAATGTACCTGGATTGCAGAGTTAAGTTTATGGTTATGAATAAAACTAAATAACGATTAAAAAAAAAAACATAGCAGAATGGAGGGAACAAAAGAAACAAGCATGCACCAAAAGTGCTATCCAGTAAGGATGTAAAACACATAAAAAAGAAAGAACAAATAAGGCCATCCCTAGTTGCAAATGACATAATTGTGTATATAAAAAATGCAAAGGAATCTACAAAAATAATTGCTTAGGCCTCCCACCTTATACAAAAATTACTTCAAAAAGTAATACTAATCTAAATACAAATGTAAAATTATAGAAGTTTTAGAAAAAATAAAAACTTTTCAGGACCTAAGACCAATATCTTCAAATGAACGACCATTTTGTATCTGTATATTCAAAATAGTTAGGATAGATATACAGCTACATTCTCTTAATTCAATGAATAGAAAGATTTGTTCTAATAGTGTTTGTAAACAGGATGTCATGTCTGCATCTTGTACAATGAATAACCACTAAGACAACAATATGCAATGCATTAATTATTGAAACTGTCCTACTAATCGGATTTGGAACTGTCTCATATTTGTTTCTCAATAAAATTATTTAAAAAAAATAAACCAATAGAAATTAGTAATACAATTATCTTTAAAAAAAGAAAAAAGAAAAGACCAGTATCTTGGTTACTTTTTTCTCCTTGCTGAGACAAAATACCCAAAGCCCAAAATTAAGGAAGGACAGGTTGATTTCACTCACAGTTAGTAGAGGTTTCAGTCTGTAATCAGCTGGCTCCAAGGCAGGGTAGCGTGGCACGGGGCAGCAGTTCAAGGCAGCCAAAGACAGCAAAAGCAGCAAGAGCAAAAATGGGGGGTGGTACCAAGCTTCTCTTCCTCCCTTGTATGCAGGTTATACACACACACACACACACACACACACACACACACACACACGGCAAGGGCAGGTGTAGCACTCACACAATCTCTGTTCCCTCCTCCAACACAGGATGAGGATGTTTACAAAGTAAGGAACCTGGCTCCTGCTGAGCCACTTAGTTAAACTTTTAAACTTCTCAATCTGACACAATGTATGAACCATTATCACCAGGCAAAAAGTTATTAGACATGACACCAGAAACATAATCTGTAAAAGGAAAAATTCAAAAATTAGATTTAGGGCTAACCAGATAGCTCAGCAGGCTAGCAGAGCAGAGACCAGGGTTTGATCCCCGGCACCACAAACTGCACATGCTGAGACTGCGATTGAGACTAGGTGTGGTGGCATGCGCCTGTAATCTCAGTGCTTGGGAGGCTGAAAACAGGAGGATCACTATGAGTCTGATCTACATAGTGAGACCCTGTAGACCTTGTACTAAATACATTAAAAAGGGGGGGGGGCCTGCCCCTTAGCTCAGTTCTTTAAGTAGCTGCTTCAAAAAAGCAGTCAGGCTCAGGTTGCTGTGGTTCGATCCCACAACTCAATCCAGTCAAACCTGCCCTGAAGGCATTAGGAGAAAAAAAAAAAGATTTTACTAAAATTTAAAAAAATAAAAAATAGAGACCCAGAGCGCAGGCCTGGCGAGTGAGTGAGACAACCAAGGGCCGCGGGATCCTGATTAGACCCAGAGTGCAGGCCGGCAAGTGAGTGAGATGACCCAGGGCCCGGCAGGATCCTGATTATGCCCAGAGCGCAGGCCCAGCGAGTGAGTTAGATGACCTGGGGCTGGCGGGATCCTCATTCCACTCAGGCTGCAGGCCCAGCACGGAACCCTTCAGCAGAACTCCCTGCAAAGAGGCTAGAGACAAGACCCACCCAGCTGATTCAGGAGCAGAACATTTTGCCAGAGAGACACAAAGGGTTCAACTCTAATGCCTGCAGCAGAAAGAAGTGGAGCACAGCAGCCAAATCCAAGTAACACCCTCCTGGAAGAATCTGAACTTCATAGATCCGGACCTGGTGCTAAGGTAATAACTCTATCTAAGCTCTACACCAAAGGTCAGAAGACAGTGGTATACAAAATGACAAAGAGAAGGAACAAAA
>NW_004524918.1:562280-567211 GCF_000260255.1 Octodon degus
AAACAGAGGTTTGCACCTATGTTGTTTGCTTATTATTTCTTGCCTATATCTTGTAATATGAGAAACTACTTTGGCAGTAACAATACACAATGTACTAACCATTGTTACTCTCCTAAAATCTTGTTTTGAGATTTTGTACCATTGTTTTTATTTTTTTTTCTTTAAAATAAAAATAACTGATGTCAAAATAAATAAATTTTAAAAAATAAATAAATAAAAAATAAAAATTTTAAATGTCTATTCTGCCAGGTGTGGTGGGACATGCCTGTAATCCCAGCACTCTGAAGGCTGAGGCTGGAGGATCATTGCAAGTTTAAGACCAGCCTGGGCTACAAAGTGAGCTCAAGGCCCGCCTGAGCTGCATAACAAGGCTGAGTTGTCTCAGAAAGATTTTTTAAAAGTTTTCTCCATGAAAGACTGACACTGCTATTCACATGAATAGATTAGCCCCAGAGTGAAAGAAAATACTTGCAAACCACTTATCTGACAAAATACTGATATCTAGGATCTTTAAAGATCTCTCAAAACTCCAGCAATAAAAAGGAACTGAGCCCATTAACATGGGCAAAAGACATGAACAGTTACTTCCGAAGATATGCAGAAGCCAATGCGTGAGAAGATGGCCAACATCGCAAATGCTAGTGCATTCTAATGACAATAATGAGATGCCCCGCCACACCTGTGAGAGTGGCTGAAATGAAAAATAAGACGCCAAATACTGGCAAAGATGTGGAGCAAGAGGAAATCTTGTTCATTGCCAGCTGGGAGTGCAAATTGGTGTAGCCACTGTGGAGGACATTGAGGCAGATCCTTACAAAATTAAACATACTCTTTATCATACAATCCAGCAATTGTTTTCCCGTATAAAATATAACCCTACAAAACCTTCTTAAAAGGTTAACTGGACAGTAAAAACAACATGATGTCTAATTTTTAAGTCAGCAGACGTACTGGACAGTAAGGATGCACTCCTGAAATAAGAATTAAAACAAAGAGATTGAAAATGTCATAGAGAAATTTAAGGGTAAGTCTGGACATCCAACATCAAACTAATAAACATATCACAAAAAGAAAAAGTCAAGGGGAAAAAAAGTCAAAAAAGAAGTAACTGAGAAGAATTTTCTGAGAATCAAGAGGCACAAGCCTCTACTAAATGTCCAGAGCAATGAGATAAACAAAGCCAGACCCAACGCTCAGAATTTTTGTGGTAAAGAACACACTCTCCCTCATTCTGGGTTTTCCTTCTCACTTGTGGGAAGTTAAAAGGAATTTGCTATCTCTTCTCACTTCTGCCATAGTCTGGCTCAGTGGGTGATGCTCAGGGTACTCACCAAACACCAAGGACTACTGTTTTTCAATAAAGGCATTTGAGTGTTTCTCTCTTTTTTTTTTTTTCCCAACCAGGTCCATGTCTTTATTTGCTTATTTACTTTAAAATTCTTTCATCTCCCATATGCATATGTTCTCTCCCCGGTTTGTAACATACCTCTGAATAAAATGAAGCACTTAAGTTACTCAACATACTCTAATCTTAAAGGCCTTCAAGATCAAATTCTTGGGCTGGTGAGATGGCTCAGTGGTCTAAGGCACCTACTTAGAACAAGCTTCACAAAACACAGGGACCACGGTTCAATCCCCCAGCACCACATGCCAGCAAGCCCCGCCCCCTGGTGGGCTGAGCTGGCCACACACACACATACACACACACTAAATAAATTTGGCATGCGACACATTCCCCAGGTCCATCCTGCCTCTTCTCTGGGCCACACCCTGATGCAGCCCCACATGTGGAGATAAACAGCTTGGAAAGCTGTAATTGAGGTAAAATGAAGTTATAAGAAAGGGCCCAGCCTGGCTTGCTATTCCTCAGCACCTATAGGTCCCAAGGGATGCCTCATCCCTCTTTCGCCAAACTAAGACAGTGCAGATCCCTCCCCCCTCCCATCTTGCTATCCCACTTTGGGTCCCCCAGTGTCCGTGCCACTGTCTTACAGGCTATCACTTTGCCACAGAGGCTGCCCCCAGAAAGGGCCCTGGATTGTGGCGGCTCAGCCAAAGTCTCTCTTTCTGGCTCACAAGCTCATCTTTCTGGAAGCCACTTTGCATGGCCTGCATGGAGGAGATGCACCCTTTCCCCTCCCTAAGTGCTCACTGCTTGGATGAATTCCCTTCAAAAACTCCCCTCCTCAGTCTTCTCCTCTCAGGATGAAGGTGGGTGGATAATCCAGGGAGAGCTCAGCCACCTGCCAGCAAGATCTACTGGAACTATCTGCACCAGCAGAGAGGATGTGCTGGCTAGTCCTTAGCTGTTCTTGGAAACAACACAAAGCTTCCATTCCACCTGCTGCCCTGCTTTTTAAAGAAACCAGTGTAGGGTGGGTGTGATGGTGCACACCTGTGATCCCAGCACTTTGAAGGCTGAGGCAGGAGGATGGCTGCAAGTTCAAGGCCAGTCTAGACTATATAGTTTAAGGCCAGTCTGAGCAACACAGCAAGACCCTATCTCAAAAAACTTCAGAAGAAAAAAATAGAAAGAAAAAAAGGAAGAAGGGAAGAGACAGAGGAGGAGGAGGAAAGAGAGGGGGAAGGGGGGAAAGAGAGAGAGAGGGAGGTAAATCACCAAAGGTAAACTAGGTTATTTAATTTTATTTAAGAGAAGTTAATAAAGGCACTACTATCTTGCGTGTGAGCAATGACGAAGCCATCATGGGGTCCTGAGGCATCCTGAGACTAGCAAAGATGATGCGAGCCCAGGTGAAGGGGGTCACAGCAGACTGTAATTAGGTGGCATGGATGAAGGGTATAGCAGTGCGTCTGTTGTCCAAAACTGCAGTGCCCAGTAGGACAGCCCATCTCCTGCCAGTGTCTTCCATTGTTCCCAGAACCCTGTGATGCCTGGACAGCCAGGTGCACAGAGCAAGCCAGGAGTAGGTCAGAGAAGGTAGAGGGACAGCCAGCACAGGCTACACAAGGGCCAGGGCCATCTAGACTTGAGCAAACGTTTCACCAAAACGAAATCCAGGAGGCTCCCTTGCTTAGCCATTTGGGTTTGACAATATTGTGAAACAAATAGCATAACAGGGATAGGCAAATTAGTTAGTGGAGTCCTTTCTTGTATGCCTCGCATCTACTTGCCCTCCTAATATCACACCAATTTCCCACATTGTGTAATCAGGGCTCCCTCCCAGTATTAGTGTGGGTCCCATCAGATAACATTCACATCAGAACAATTTCAGCTGCATTTTAAAAACATTATTTGCTGAGCACCTTATAGTTCAATTTTGGAATGTGCCCAAAGGTTTATGTGTGGTCACAGGCATGTGGCTCATTTGAGAGATAGAGTAACCTTTAGGAGGCGGGGCCTAGTAGAAGAAAGTTAGGCTTTCCCCCAAGGGGATTTGCCCTTGGAGGGATTCTTTGGGCACCAGCCCCTCCCTAGCTCTCATTTTTTTTCCTACCATCAACAAGTGAAAAGTTTTCCTGCCACATGCTTCTGCCATAATGTACTGCCTTCCACAGGTCCAGCGTAACAGAGCCAAGTAATGATGGATTGAAACCATGAGCCAAAATAAACTTCTCCTTTGATTTATTCCAGGTATTTTGTCACAGCCACAGAACTCTAACACAGAGCAGCATATGGTCCCACATCCCAAAACTGGTAAAACCAGAGCTATCACCACCCATAGACCTAAAGGGACCAGAGGCAACAGGTGCCCACAGTGTCTGGGTGCTGTGTGAAGAGGCCACTTAACAAAAGCTCAGACCACTCAGCAGAGGAAGAGGCTAGCTTGTGGGACCCAACAAGGCAGAGAAGGAACTCCCCAACTCTCTTCTGTCCCTCCAACTTCAGTTGCAGATCCTCACTGACTGGATCTAATGGGAAACAAGTGGTGTGGCCAGCCTCCCAAGGCACACACTGGGGTGGAGAAAGGTGAGGAGGCAAACAAGAGCTTAGGGCTCCATGCCTGGTCAATAGGTTGAGGGAAATCTCACAGGAAGATGAGGGGATGGGAGCTCTTCCTCCTGGAATATGACAAAGCCTCAGGTCTGCCTAGAGAAATGCCACCCCGATACAACCAAAGGCCTGATTCCAAAAGCCACAGAGCAGCCTTACCTCCCACCCAGCCCCAGTCTAGACTCCCAGCAGGTCACCTAGTAAAGTCATTCAGTGTCTATTGCCATCAATGAAAGAAATTTGATTGAAACTTTTTTTAATTTGGTACAGGGTCTTGCTACGGAGTTTGGACTCATAGTGATCCTCTTGTCTCAGCTTCCCCAGCGCTGGGATTACAGGTGTACACCACCATGCCCAGTTTCAGCGGCTGGCACAGTGCACCTGGGGTTCCAGGGCCAGCATGACATGCATTATCAGGGATTGAATGTCTGTCCTTGCACTTTCTAGAGAGGCACTTAGACATTGGAGCTATCTCCCCAGCCCTTGATTGAAACTTGATATAAATTCTGATATAAGGGCCGGCCAAATAGCTCAGCAGATTAAAGTACCTGCAAGCAGGCTCAGGGGACAGGGATTTGATCCCCAGGCCTGCTATGCTGGCCCTGCCCCCGGGGTGTACCGAGACAGCAATTAAGACTGGGCATGGTTGCACGCTCCTGTAATCCCAGCTCTTGGGAGGCTGTAAACAGGTGTATCACTATGAGTCCAATCTAGTAGTGAACACCTGTAGACCCTTCCCTAAAATACAAAAAAAATCTTAAAAAATAAATTCTGACATAAAAATAACAACAGAACATACGCTCAGCATGCACAAGGCCCTGGGTTCAATCCCCAGCACCAATAAATAAATAAAATGCATTCCTATGACTTGAGATCTTGAAGAAGAAGAAGAAGAAGAAGAAAGAAGGAGGAAGAAGAAGGAGGAGGAGGAGGAGGAAGAAGAAGAGGAAGAGGAAGAGGAAGAAAAGAAAAGAAA
>NW_004524918.1:567335-623449 GCF_000260255.1 Octodon degus
GAAGAAGAAGAAGAAGAAGAAGAAGAAGAAGAAGAAGAAGAAGAAGAAGAAGAAGAAGAAGAAGAAGAAGAAGAAAAGTCAACTACCAGGTCCAGTGTCCACGCCTATAATTCCAGCTACTCAGAAGGCTGAGGCAGGCAAATCACAAGTTCAAGGCTCCCCTGGACAGTTCTGAAAGATCCTGACTCAAAACAACCAGCTTGGGGTTCTGCAGTCTAAGCCCAACCCAGGGCTGCTTAACACATTTCCAAAGAAACCAGCGAAAGACCCTAGAACCAGGACACCATTAGGACCACCACCACCCCAAGAATGCGTTCTTCCTGCCTCTCTTCCAAACCATTAGCTCCCCAAGTGAAGCCCAGGGTAGTGCCCTTCTTCGGCTATGGAGAGGTCATATAACACCCAGGGAGCTGTGAGGACACCTGGGAAGTGAGCCCTCAAACATGGGCGAGGTTTTCATGCTGGGCCCGAGTGCATGGGAGCTTTTCAATGTGATTGAATGTTTATTTCAGACAATTTCTTCAAAGAAGGAGTACTGGGGCTGGGGAAATGGCTCAGTAGAATAAGCGCTTCCCTGGCAAGCACAAGGGACTGAGTTTGATCCCTGGTTCTGCCAAAAAAAAAAAAAAAAAACTACTGACTGCCAAATTTCCTTCCCCAAAGAGTTAAACCAACCACTTCCAACACACAGTGCCTGCTTTGAGGTGCATATACACACATAATCATTAAAAACTTTCAAAGTAATATGCTAAACATGATACATAATCATTTAATTCCCTTTTTTTGTTTACAGGTCTTTTTTTTTTTTTGGTGTCTATATTTGTTTTTCATCATGTTCTCCAAAAATCTTTCATACTTGACTTTGACTACATTGCTTGTTTCGATGACTGATTTTTTCATTATTTTCCTTTTTGTAGCCTTGTGCTAAAATTAGCTGGGACTTGCTGAAAGAAGAGATTGGGATTAAATTCAGCTGTGTTACAGAAAAAAATGCTTAAACTAGATGGAAGTTTCTTTCTCATCCACATAAAAGAGACCTAGAGAAGGGGCTAGGGCTGACCTTGTACCCACTCTACAAAGCCAAGAGTCCAGATCCTCCCTGGTCAACCTCAGCCATGCCCCAAGGAGGCCTCATGTCCACAGTCCAAGATGAGAGCAAGAACTCAGCCATCACGGCCAGTAGGAGAGAGGGAATGACAAAGAGGGACTCGCCACTTACTTTTGTAACAGTAATTTGCATCTTATTGACCAGAATTCAAACATATGACCTCATGCGGCCATAAGGGAGACTAGGCAATGAGCCAGATGAAAGTCGAGATCTTAGCACTCAGGACCAAAGATGAATTTTGAAGAGCAGCCACCCATCTCTTCTACAGATGAGGATAAAAGTCATGTTGCCGAAGACAACTCATTCACATGAGAACAGGTATGTTTATGATGACAGTGGTGTTGATTAATCTCTGCTAAATAATCACTATAGTATATTAAATAAAATGTGTGGGAACCCATTGATTTGGACTAGACTCCTGCACTAACAGACCAAACCAAGATGGGGTTTTAACCACAGTATCTGAGCTGTAGTTAATTACAAGAGGCTCTGTAACCAATTAACCAATGAAGCTGTAACATATTAAGCTGTCTCTACACCACACTTCTGTTTCCTGTAAATGCTCTTAGGTCATGTTATTGGTGGGAATTCTCTGAATTTCCTTTGGTTCTGGGCCTGACCAATTCACAAATCATTGTTTTTTTATTACTTTCTTCTGTTTTGTTTCTAATTGCTCAAATACACTCTATTGAGATTAATTAAGATATTTTCTTGTTTTGTTTTGTTTTGTTTTGTTGAGACAGGATTTCACTATGTAACCCAGACTGGCCTCAAACTTGTAATGATCCTCCTGCTTCAGCCTCCCAAGTACTAGGATTATAGGCCGCATCACCACATCCAGCGATTTTTTTTCCTTTTGACAAGTAACTGTGGGCATCACTCTTGGAACTGGATGTATATTATTTAATCCTTACCACATCCTCATAAGTAGATATTATCACTGATTTTACAGTGGAAGAAATCAAAGCACAAAGAGACGAGGGTAGTGGTGGCAGACCTATGGCATGCATGCCACAGCAGGCAGTAACATTGAATCTAGAAGGTTCACCATCATTGGACTAGGAATTTATCCAAGGTCGCCCATCTATCAGGTAGCAGAACCCTTTTTGTTTCTGTTTTTTGGTACCAGGGATCAAATTCAGGACCTTGCACTTACCAGGCAGGTGCTTATGCCACTGAGCTATCTCCCTGGCCAGAACCTGAGTTGGAAAGCAATCTGGTTCTAGAACCCCAAAGACAAGACTCAACACTGAACAGAGGTAATGTATCTCTTACCAGCAACTACAGAACCAAATTGAGGAAAGCAACTGAGTTCTTCAAAAAGGCTTATCTACTAATTCAGGAGTAGACAGGGGACCAACCTGTCCCCTGCTGTATCACAGTCTTCTGAACACTTCATATGTTCATCCATTCAACTAATATCCTTTCCTAATACCTATTACCTTTGCAATTCACTGTCTGAAACCTGTTGCCACTTGTGTGGAGCAGATGCTGCAGCCAGTGTAAAGTGTAGCACATATAGACACTTGTCCTCAGTAAATGTGTATACTGGGTCTACTCTGTGACAGCGCTGGGCTTGAGGAAGTGAGCAACACTTAGCATTCACGGCCAAGAAGAGATAGACGAGTGGTCACTGCAAAGAGTGCCGGCAAAGGCACAGGACTGATGGTCAGAAGTCTGCAGTGGCCCAGCGGCAGCCTCTGAGTCTCAAGTAGTAAGGGGCAAGGCCCTAAAAGTAGGCTGGAGTCAGACTTGAAATTCAAGTCCACACTGCAAATTTTAACCTCAGTTCAATTTTAACCTCAGACAATAGGGGGCCACTGCAGGCTTACACAGAGGAGCATGAGAGCAATGAAGATCTAGGAGGCTCTTCTGTTATGGAGGACCTAAGGAAGGGAAAAGGCAACAGCAAGAACATCAGTGAAGGCGCTGGGCCACAAGCATCTCCGCTGAGGGAGGAGGTGGGTAACAAGGATGGTGGGGAGGTAGAGACTCAGGCTTGATGAGGCACAAGAGAGGAAGAGGTAGCTCTGGGGCCTGAGGGAATGGAAACCTGTGCTGAGAGCCCTGCTGGAGAAGCTGAGGAGGTAGGGGCCAAGCAAGGGGCTTGGAAGAAGGAAGAGGGTGGGGCGAGGAGAAACAAAAGTGGCCCAGATGGGCCCGGGAACTGTGGGAGGGGAAAGGAGGTGCGCCTGGGGGGAAGGGTTGGAGAGGGGCCCTGGCGTGAGCCGGGACAGACTGAGCAGTTGGCCGCCTGCAGCTTTGTGCTCATGGCTCAGAAATGTCCTCAGCCTGCCAGGAGACGGCCTGGCCCCTGCTGCCCTGTCCCCCTCCACCACTCCAGGCAGGCTCCCCCATCAGGAGTGAAGCTGCCCCCAGCCTTTCATCCCCCCAAGTAGTCCCCCTCCCTAGAACCCAGGCACACCCACACCCAAGCCTGCCCTCACAGCCCTCCCCCAGTGGCTGATGAAGCACAGGCCAGGACAGGAGGGAGAGAATAAGCAGACCGCTGCAGGGACGCTGTCAGGAAGCAGGGGTAGGCTGGGGCCAGCTGGGGGTGCCAGGGGCCCACAAGTCCAACAGGGCAGATGGCAAAGTGGGATCTAGGGAGCAACCAGGTCCAGCAGGGAGTTAACATCTGGTCTGCAGCACAAAAGGCCTAATGAGACCCAGGTGGTCCCCTGGCCCCTGGCAGTGTAAGCTGATGCTGGTCGTGTGTGGAGAGGGGGGTTCTGCAGCTCTGGGGGAGGGCGGGCTGAGGCAGCTGGCCAGGGGCCCAGCACATAACTTTGGGCGGTTGCAGTCTGGGGCCTCAGACAACCAGCCGCTCTGAGCCGAACAGACAGCATGAAGGTACTGGGCCCACTGTGGGTAGCTCCTGGACTCAGAAGTTAAGACCACCTGTGGAGAAGCCACTTGCCCGTAGGGGACTGACTATGAACACATAGGTGTTCTCTTGAGACAAAAGCTCCAAGGGTGGTGGGCTTTGTCCAGGAAAGTGGGGTCACTAGGGAGGAAAAAGAGGGCCAAGGACATGAAAAGGTTTCAGGCAGTGGCAGCATATACAATGGAGCAAATGCAGAGGCAACAGGCATCCTTGGGGTCGGGGACTTCACTGACCATTTCCTGTCACCAGGCCTTCCTGCCTCTGGCCCTGCCGCTGCTGCTGCTGCTTTTCTGGATGCCTCCATGCATCCCCCAGGCCACCGGGATCCGGGGAGACGGTAAGCAGCCCCATATTCACAAACAGATCGGGCCAAAACACTTCGGGGCAACAGATGGGGTGAAGAGAGGGTATAAAGGCCACCAAGTGCAGCAGGTGATGAAACCATCTCTTGAGCAGAAAACTCACACTTTCTCATGGGAGTCTCCTGACCCCAGGGACTGAGACAAACTGGGGAATCTCAGTCCCCCTCTCCTCACTGTCCCCAAACTCCCACCCTCAGCTCTGGAGAAGTCTTGCCTGCAGCAGCCTCTGGACTGCGATGACATCTACACGCTGGGATATCAGATGGACGGTGTGTACCTCATCTACCCCTCGGGCCCCAGTGTGCCAGTGCCTGTCTTCTGCGACATGACCACCGAGGGCGGCAAGTGGACGGTGAGTGGGAGGAGGCCAGATCTGTTTACTCCTAGCTGTGTGACCCTGAGCTTCACCTCAGTGAACCTGATTTTCCCTTTAACATGGGTGTGATTACACTCATCACTTTCTTAGTAATTCTAAGTATTTAATGGAGGCTAAGGTACAACCCAAAGTAACTTGCCTTTGGTCACATGGCCAGTACCAGGATTCACACCCACCAGAGTCCTTTTGAGTTTTTGTTTTGTGCTTTGGGGATGGAATCTAAGACCTTATGCACAATAGGCAAGCACTCCGTCCCTGACCTACACCCTCAGTCCCCTCTTCACCTCTTTCCTTGCCTGCCTCAAAGTGCAAGCTGGTGAAGAGCCCAGGTGGGTATACACAGTAGCTGCTCAGTGAGGGGCCAGGCGGCAGCACAAACCTTTTAACAACCTCCAAAACTGTCACTCAGTTCTTTAACATGCCAGTGAACAAAAGGTTTGTGCTTACATGGGTCAAGTGGGGTGGGGCCCGTACACACTGGACCCTCAACTAAACAGTTCCCTGTTCTCTTGGCTCCAGGTCTTCCAGAAGAGATTTAATGGCTCCGTAAGTTTCTTCCGGGGCTGGAACGACTACAAGCTGGGCTTCGGCCGTGCAGACGGGGAGTACTGGCTCGGTAAGGCGGGAGCCAGGAGGGCTAGGTGCTGCCTCACAGCCAGGTCTCTGCTTACCAACTCCCTACACCCCCAGGGCTGCAGAACCTGCATCTCCTAACACTAAAACAGAAGTATGAGCTGCGAGTGGACCTGGAGGACTTCGAGAACAACACAGCATATGCCAAGTATATTGATTTCTCCATCTCCCCCAATGCGGTCAGTGCGGAGGAGGACGGCTACACACTCTACGTGGCAGGCTTCGAGGACGGCGGGGCAGGTATCCCCTCCTGCCAGCCCCAGCAGGGCTGAGTGGGGAAAAGGCCAGGCTGGCTTTGTCCAGTGGCCCTGTGACCCTCTTGAGGTCCCTTTTTCATCCCTCCTACCCTTGGCGGGGCCTCAGCTGGATCCCAACCAGCCCAGCCAGCTCCCTCCTCAGCCCTGAGAGCAACTGCCCTGGCCCTGTTCCAGGCAACCCTGTGAAGGAGCAGCTGTTTATCTTCTCTGCAGAGCCCCATCTAGCCCGCAGAGCCCCAGCTAGCCCACAAACATCTGGCTCAGGGAGAGTGTCCCCCACCCCACAGGATGCCACCTGATTTCCCTTACAGTGCCACTTGTCACTGCCATCATCCTCTCCTTCCTAGCATGGAGATCAGCGCCCTGCCTCAGCAGCTCCCACCCTTCTTCCCACTGCCAGGTGACTCCCTGTCCTACCACAGTGGTCAGAAGTTCTCCACCTTTGACCGGGACCAGGACCTCTTCGTGCAGAACTGTGCAGCCCTCTCCTCAGGAGCCTTCTGGTTCCGCAGCTGCCACTTTGCCAACCTAAATGGCTTCTACCTGGGTGGCTCCCATCTCTCTTATGCCAATGGCATCAACTGGGCCCAATGGAAGGGCTTTTACTATTCCCTTAAGCGCACCGAGATGAAAATCCGTCGGGCCTGAGGGCTGGCCCTGTCCCACTGCACTCCTCCCAGCTTTCCTGCATCTCCATGAGTGTCTCTCTGCCCTTTAGGCCCGAAATGATGCTCCTGCTGTTCCTGTGCACTAGCTTCTCAGGTAGCCTTGCAATTCTCAGGCTTGGCTGACCTCTATCACCACCCAAGGTGACCATTTCTAAGCCAGGCCTATTCCCTCCATCAGAGGCTACTGTGCCTGGCTGGGCTTCATGAGGCTCACAACTGCCTCCCTCCAACCAAACAGCTGAAAGCCAGGCACGGGCTTCTGTGTCCACCTTAGCCAGCTTCTTCACTGTGGACTACTCTGTCTGTCTGGGCCACCCTAGACTGAGCAATGCAGTCTATTCCAAGCCACTTGGACAGCCACCACACCCCAGCACTCCCCCCATCCATTCAACAGCACTTCCCATCCTTGTCCTCCATTTTACCAACTTACTCCATACTCCATATCCTCCACCTACCTATCCTGGCCCCCTACAGCTCATACCAAAACAGTATTTACCACAGCTACTGCAAGACACCCCGAAACAGCTACAGGCAAGGTAGGCATGGGAATGACGTCCCCCACCTGCCCCAGGGATTGAGGTCTGGCCATCTGAGGGTTGGGAGTGGGTGGAGAGTGGAAGTCTCAATAAACCTTCAGGACCTGAATGCACTGGCTTTGTGCATACAACCATTTTCTTGGCCCCCAAATGAGGGGACTTGTATTCTCCCTGTACCCCTACTTATGGTGTACTGCCCACCCCCATGTCCAAAAATGACACCTGGAGTCAGGCATTAAAGTGAACCTTGTATTTCACAGGCTTCATTCTGATGGCAAAAAGACTGCATAATAATATTACAATAATAATAAAAATATAATACTGAAAAGGATTGTTCAGAGGGAGTCAGGGTCTCAAACCCAACATGGCTCGGCAGTGGCTCAGATGGCTGCTTAAGGCTGAAGGGTGGGTCTGAGATGAACCTGCAGAATAGTCCAAGCTGAGCCTCACCTGACGGGCCCAGGGGCCAGAACCCAGGAATGCTCCCATGGGTCTTGGGGCTGTGTCTGCCCTGGCAGCAAGGCACCGGCTGTGGTCCTCAGGGCTCTTGGAGGTCAGGCAGGTCAGACAGCAGCATCGGGGAATCCAGCTGGATCTCACGCTGCAGAGACTCAATGTCGGCGGGGTTCATGCCATGGCCTTCAAGCCAGTCGGCAAGTAGGGAGGCTGAGAGTGAGGCCGAGTCTGCCTGGCTGCAGGAAAAGGGGATCAGGAACGAGGGAGGGAGGGATGCTGTTAGCCTAGGCCAGCTTGGCAGCTATCCCACCAGTAAGCTCTTTCTACAGCAGGAACCCTTCCTCACCGTCCCACCCCAAGAGCTCAGTCCAGCCAGCTTACCCATCCTGCGGCCCGTCAGCCACACCCATGTCAAAAGACTGGTTTAGAAATTCCTCCAGGTCAAAGCCAACACCGTAGCCAGCCCCACTGCCCTTTGGTGTGCCTGAGAACACAGGGGGCAGGGGGTCTTCCACCTGTAGGGGATAATGGTAGGTTACAATACAAGTGTCAACAAGGCCAGACACACCTGCCCTGATGCTGACCATTCTGCCTAGATATCCCTGAGCACCAACTGGGGCCCATCCCTAGGCCAGGTACTTCCCAGGCAGTATATCATTTGTCTTCAACAATGTCATTGATTTTGTGCTCTTTCTATGAACAAAGGAGTAAGTTCAGACAGAAAACTCCATCCGTTTTCACAGAACAATGACAACTTCCCAAATCCATGGGCCCAGATCTAGATGTTCCCATAGTATGGGTCTCTCCTCTTACCTGTGACTTAGACAACTGCTGGGTCACCAGGTTGACATCAGGTGATTCTGATGTAGAAGGCTGAGGAGGGCCCCCAGGGTCTGGAGGGAGTGGACCAGATGGGAAATAAGGCAGAACTATGGTGCTGGGGCCAGGCAACCCAGAGGCTGGCACAAGCGATGGGGGATGCAAAAGGTTAGTGGATGTGGCAGTCTGGAGTGATGCAGGGACAGAGATGGGTCCAGGAGGGCCGGCAGGGTGGGGAGCAGGGGGTGAGCAAGCAGGCTGGGGTGCAGGAGTAGGAGTGGAGCTTGCAAGTTGTGGCGGGGGACCAGCGGGCTGGGCTACAGGGGCAGCAGGGGGGCTGGTGGACTGGGCTGGAGATGCTGCTGGGGCTGGGGCTGGAGGCGGGGCAGGGGGCCGGGCCATTCGAGTCCAGCGCTCCAGCAGGCTTCGGTCATTGTCACTAAGCACCAGTCCAGCCAGGGGATCAGTGGAGGGGGCCCCCGAGGTCCCAGTGCCCCGCTCCTTGCGTTCCCGCTCTTGTCGCCGCTTTTCCCGCTCCTTGGCTCGCTCTTGTCGCCTCCGACGCTTCTCTTCCCGCTCTCGCTGGCGCTCCTGGGCTGTCACGGGTTTCCGAGGCTCAGGAGCCTCCAGGGGTACACTGGGGCCATCTGCAGGAGGTCAGGCAGGAGAAAAGTAAGAGCCCTCAGCCCTGTCCGAGCCGGAGGGTCCCTGTAACACCCCAGTCCCCAGCCAGCGGCTGCACCAAGGCACCTCTGAGTCGGCTCCGCAAGGACTTGAGTAGAGTGGCTTTGAGAGCTGCCTTGGTATTGTCTGAGATGGCACCCTCTCTCTTGGGTGGGGCAGGCTCACTAGCTGGTGGAGGGGGCTGAAGAGTCAGATCGATGGTGTCAGGTGCAGGACCTGTACACGGTGGGAGGACTGGGGGGGGTGACTCCATGGCACAGTCCCCACTGGGAGCCCAGGGACTGGGCATCTCAACATCTGGACAGCCAGGCTCACTAGCCACAGGCTGCAGGGAAGGCTGGAAGCGGATCTGCTGGCGGATGCCCTCACGCCGTGCATGGAAGTCCTCGATCTCAGCCACAATGGCCTCCTTAATGCGCTCTCGGGTAAGGGCTTCACGGTCAAAGGCAAAGTCAAAGGGTGGAGCACAATCAGGCTCATCATCAGGGTCATGATACTTGGCCAGGAAAGGATGACGAAGGGCAGCAGCTGCCGAGATGCGGGCACTGGGTTCAAATCGCAGCATGCGGCCCAGCAGTGAGAGGGCCTGGCGGTCAGCACCTGGGTACACTGTCTCCCAGGGAACAGGCTGGCGTGGCGGCAGGCTCTGGATATAGGCCCGCACTCTTTCAGCCCCCACAGCCTGAATCACAGCTGGCGATGGGGTACCCAGCACCATCATGATCAGCTGTAACTGATGCACATAGTTTTTGCCTGGGAAGAGCTGGCGCCGGGCCAGCATTTCACCAAAGATGCAGCCCACAGACCACAGGTCAATAGCCTGTGTGTACTCATGCAGGGAGAGCATAAGCTCTGGGGCACGGTACCAGCGAGTAGCCACATACTCAGTCATGAAGTACTGGTGCTCAGCAGGGGAGGTACACAGGCCACGGGCCATACCAAAGTCACCAATCTTGAGCTCACAGTTCTCATTCACCAGAAGGTTAGAGGGCTTGAGGTCACGGTGGATGACCTGAGCTGAGTGCATGTATTTGAGGCCCCGCAGCAGCTGATACAGGAAGTAACGGACATGCTCCAGTGTGAGCGGCTGTGAGGAATGGATGATCTGGTGCAGGTCGCTCTCCATCAGGTCCAAGACCACATAGCTGGAAATGAGAGGCATGGATTGAACTAGCCACATTATAGGCACAAGCCCCATTCTTACTACTCATTCCTGACTCTAGACAGGTAAGGGCATTATCCTGGGCCCTTAAAGGGATGAGAGCATGGTACGGGAGATGAGTCCCAGTTCTAGATTCTCTACATCCTTTCCATGAACTTGACTGAGTTATTCCCCTACCCAACCCCCCAACCTAGTTTCCCTATTAGATGAGGCTCAACTATACCAGGACTGGCCAATAGGCATAGTTTTGGAATAGCTCTGTGGTTTAGTAGTGGCTCATTAGGAGACTTCTGGGAAGATGGCAGAATGGTGATTAGCCTCTTGAAGATTGAGAGACGGGATGCTAGAGTATAACAACTTGGGGAAGAAAACAACAAGGGAAGTGGTAGTGGCTGTATAAAAGGACTATAATGAAAACTGAATCCATTTTCTATACGTATTCTGTGATCAATTAATGATGTCTGTTATGACAATAGGAAAGTACAAGGACCAGGGATATAGCTCAGCAGCACGGCACGTGCCTGGCAAGTACCAGGTCCTGAGTTCAATTCCTGGTACCACCAAAAAAAAAAAAAAAACACCCTCCCCTCAAAGAAAGGGAAAATGAAAAAGCATGCCTCACTTTGATGGCCTATCACTTAGGGCCAGCCTAATAGCTCAGCGAACTAAAGCACCTGCTTAGGCAGAGCACAGGGACTGGGATTTGATCCTCAGCATGCCATGATGCCCCTGCCAGTGGGGTGCACTGACACAGTGATTGAAGTTGGGCATGGTGGCAGGCGCCTGTAATCCCAGCAGTTGGAAGGCTGAAAACAGGAGAATCACTACAAGTCCAATTTATGTAGTGAAACCCTGTACACCATGTCCTAAATACAGCAAAAAAAAAAAAAAAAAAGTACAGTGGTAGGGTGAATGTCCTGTTTGCCAGCTTATATTCTCAGATTCTATAAAAGTGTAACACCAATACACTTCTTGAGAAATAACAGCTATGTTGGTCATCTCCCTAAAGAAGCACTAGTCCTGGAATTACGGTAATTTTCCCAGTTCACCTCACATTAAGTATAGCTGCCCTTCCAGAACTCAGAAATGTGGTCCTGGCCTTCCAAAATGATTCCAAATGATGCCTCCCTCTCCCATCCTGTTCCTTACACAGATTTGAACTCTCCATAGGGCACAGTGGGTCTCAGGATATCCTTTATGGCAATGATATTGTCATGTTTGAAGTGTTTGAGGATCTTCAGCTCCCTGAGGGTCCGTTTTGCATTGGTCACCACATCAAAAGCATTTGGGATCTTCTTGATGGCCACCTGCTGGCCTGGGGAACAGGGAAAGGCAGATAGCAGAGGGTACCTTGGTGTAGCTGCAGGACCCTTTCAACACTCCCTTCTAGGACAAAAACAATGGCAGCTACCATATGTTGGCTACCATGAGCCACACACAGCAGGTACTAATAGTTCATTTATAGGCTCAGTAACTTGCTGGAGGTTGCACAACTGCTTCGTGGTAGTCTTGACTCTAAGACCTGTGTTCATTCTCCTCCCATATATTTTCTCTCCATCTCAGATCTCCCAATCCCACCTCTAATCCCTTGTGCCAGTTTTTGGCTCTAGTACATTCTTGATGTTCAGGACCAGCTCTTGCTTCTGGTCTAACTGGGATTATCATTTTTCTAAGGAAAAAGTAGGGTGATAGCATAGCCACACCTAAGAATAGTGCCTAACTATGGGCCAGGTGCCTATCAGTAAGAGTTGAATTAAATCAGAACGCACAGTCCAGCTTGCTTCCCCCTCTCACCCATTCTGAGAACTGTTTCCACATCTGTGAAAGGCTCAGGAAGCTCACCCGTGAGGCGGCGGCGCGCAGAGGACACCACCCCATAGGCCCCATTGCCTATGGTCTCAATGATCTCGTACTCGTCCCCTACATCAAAGGTTACATCGAAGGAGCGGGCTTTGAGCAGGGCCAGGTTCTTGGCAGCGACAGAGGCAGCGGTGTGGGTGGGTTCTGCCTTTACCGGCCCGGGAGGCTCCCCAGAGCCATCTTCGCCATCTTCCTCCTTTAAGGGCTCGGCCATGGTGTCTGTGTGGAGATGCTGATCAGGAGGGGCCAGCCCCCTGAGCAGCCCCCAGCCTCAGTTTCCCTTCCGTGGTTTGGAGAGAGGGGCCAGAAAATTTCCATATTCCCTAAACCGGCCCGGGGCCGCGCAGGGGGAGAAAGACAGCCGCAAGCACTCAGCAGACCTCCTACACAGGGAGTCGGTGCTTGAGCCCAAGCCGGGGTCTGAAGTGGGGGAGGGCGCTGCGCAGCGCAGTCCAGGAAGAAAGGGAGGGGCGGGGCACTTGGGCTTCCTTGGGACCACACTCACCGAATGGCGCCGGCCCCCACGCCTCCTCAGCGCTCTGGCGATCCCGGGGCTCGCCTGCCTCCTGTCCTCAGCAGAGCAGGGCTTCAAGGCTCGCCCGCTGACTTGGTCAAGGGCCGGCGCCACCACCTCAGCGCGGCATACTGCCCAGTCCGTCGCACCCCAACCGGGTCCTATCCCGCCCCCAAGACCACGCTCCCTCCATTCTCTAGCCAATCGCCGAGCGGCCTCTGCGGAGGTTCCCACCCCTTTAATTTGCCTCATCCAATCGGAGCCCCCAGGCTAGTAAAGCCACACCTCCACCAACCCGCGCGCGCCCGCCGCTGTCCAGCTCTCTGGAGGGAGCCGCCCAAAGGCAGCTCAGCGCTTCGCCGAGGTACTTCTCGCCCGGCTCCGTCCCCCGACGCATGCGCGCCGGAAGGCTGGGGCGCCTGTGAATGGAGGGCTACACCCCTGCACGTAACGCGCGCGCTCTCCGTCAATCGGCTCCACCTCCCCAAACTAATCCCCGGCTAGCGCTGGGTTTACCCGGCCGGCTGTGGGGCGGAGATGTGTTACCTTGGCAACCAGCTCCGGAAATTCCTCTTTTTGACCACTCCCCTTATTTTATCAGCCAGCGTCCCGGGGGAATGTACTACCCCTGTTCTCTGTCCTGGGCCTTCTGAGAGTGTGTCAATCACCCGCGGTAGAGACTGACCCTTCTGGTCCAGCCACAGAGATCCCAGTCCTCCAGGATTGAAGAGCGGTCAGTCTGAGGCCGCCGCTGACTTCCGGTGGCAAACCTAGACCTGTGCTCGCGGTTTTGTATCCTGGGCGCGGTCTTGTCAGCGTAGCGCTGTGGGCCGAATCCAGTAGTTCATTCATTCACTTAGCAGCTGTTTACCAAACTCCGTCTCCCTAAGGCCTGCCAGTGCTAAGCAGGCAAAGAGGACGTGGTGGGGTTTGTGCTTCGGGCAGAAAGGTTTTCAGCAGGGAGCTGGGGTCGGGTTGTAAGAAGTGGTTTTGGAATTGGAACTCCAAAGATCCCTGGGTTTTCCACCTGGTGAAATGACTGAAGAAAGGCCCTGCAGTTTAGCAAAAGCGTGTAGGCTGAAGCTCTCTACAGGTTCTGCTTTTGCCCTGAATGACCGGTGAGTGAAAGAGGGGACAGCCCTGGAACCCATCTGAGTGCCAGACCGACTGTTTAAATTGCAAACTAAAGACCAGAGAGTGGATCCAGGCCAGAAATGAATTTCGGTAATCCAGTACTTTTGTTTACATTCTCCACTTTCTCTCCACTCTTTTATTATTTGCTTTTTACAGAATGTCCCACATGTCTTAAGTATACTGTAAATTTTCACAAACCTAATACACCCGTGTATTCAGTCTTTTTTTACTCGGTTTGGGGCATGCAGGCAAGCACTGTACTGTACACACACACACACCAGCCCCAGCCCCAGTGCATGTGTATAGCATTCAGATAGAAAAACAAAACCAACTGCAGTGCACATGCCTGTAATCCCACTCCGTTTGGGAGAGTGAGACAGAAGGATACCTCAACCGCAAGGCCAGCCTGGGCTAACTACACCTTATCTCAAAAATGGCAAAAAGAAATATTGACAATAAAAAAGGCTGGGAGGGCTGGTGAGATGGCTCAGTGGTCTAAAGCACCTACTTAGAACAAGCTTAGCAAAGCACAGGGACCACGGTTCAATCCCCCAGCACCACATGCCAGCCGGCCCGGTCCCCTGGTGGGCTGAGCTGGTCACACACACACACACACACACACACACACACACACAAATAAATAAATAAAATTAAAAAAAAAAAAAAAGGCTGGGGATGTAGCTCGGTGGTAGAACATCCCTCGTTCAATTTCCAGTAAGAAAGAGGGTAGGCGAATCTAGAACATTATCAGCCTTTCAGAAGTCCCTTCTCTTTTCCAGTACTGACAGGGCTTGTTGATGGTGTGGTTATTTTTTTGTTTGTTTTTTGAGTTTTCTGTTGTTTTTGACTGAATTTTAAGGGGCTTATTCATATCTACATTAAAATAGAAAAAATCTTTTTTTAAATTAACATTAATAGAAACAATCATGAGTAAGTCTGAGGATAAATATATATATTTAGTATTTAGACATGTAATGGTTATATTGACCTACTGAATTAAGATGGAACTACAAATTTGTTGCTGGGTTGGGGAGATAGCGCAGTGGTCTAAGCGCCTGCCTGGCAAGCATAAGAACCCGGGTTCGATCCCCAGTACCACATGCCAGCCCTGAGTGCCTAGCTGGCTACCTAAACCCGGTGGGCATGGTGGCATGTGCCTGTAATCCCAGCGATGGGACAGCTGTGACAGGAGGATTGCTACAAGTTCAAGCTGTGTAGTGAGACCTTGTACCAAATACATTAAAAAAAACTTTTTTTTTTAATTTTTTTTTTTTTTTACCATTTAACTTGTTTTAAAAAACCTTTTTTGAGATGTACTTCACATACTGAGACTGTATACCATATACATAAAAAAGTGTTTTGAGATATATTTCACATACTGTAAAACTTACTATTCTGTAACGTACAACTCTGTTTTTTACTACATTTGCAGGGTTGGGCAACCACTGCCACTGCCTAATTTTAGGACATTTTTATTACCTTCAAAGAAGACCCACCCATTAGCAGTCAATATAGATTTGCCAAGGGCAACCAAATAGCTCAGTGGATTAAAGCGCCTGCAAGCAGGCACAGGAGCCAAGGGTTTAATCCCTGGGCCTGTCATGCTGGCCCCACCCGTGGCACACTGAAATGGCAAGTGAGACTGGGCGTGGTGGCATGTGTCTGTAATCCCAGCTCGGGAGGCTGTGAACAGGTGGATCACTAAGAGTCTGATCTAATAGTGAGACCCTGAACACTCTGTAAACTGATCCCTAAAAAAAAAAAAAAAAAAAAAAAAAAAAAAAACCAAAATATGATTTTTATCTGTTCTGGACATTCCCATATACTGTAAGTGGAATCATGATATGTGGCACCTTGCACTTAGCATTGGGTTTTAAAGGTTCATTTATACTATATTATGTAAATATTCTATTTTTTTTTCTGCTGAATAATTTTCCATTTTGTTTATTCATCAATTGATGAACATTTAGGGGTTATTTTCTTTTTTGCTTTATGAATAATATATATATTTTTTTCAGTACCAGGGATTGAACTGGGACCATGTGCATGCCAGTCAGGCACTTATGCTGCTGAGTTGTCACCCCAGCCCAAATAATGTACAAGGTTTTGCATGGACGTGTTTTCAGTTTTCCTGGGTATATGACTGAGGGATGGAACTGCTGACTCATGATAACTGCGTGGTTAATTTCTGAGGAAGTGTCAAGCTCTTTTCCCCAGCAGCTGCACCATTTTAAATTCTCATCAGAATATTTAAGAACCCTGGGTTTTCAACATCCTCACCAACAGGTGTTATTTTCTTCTTCTTGTTAGTTATAGCCTCGTAGTTGTGAAGTATTATGTCATTGTGGGGGGTTTTGTTGCTTTGATTTTCAGTGCTGGGGATGGAACTCAGGGCCTTATATATACTATGCAATGGGTCAGCTGAATTTTGAGCTGTAACTATAGAAAACTATTAGGTTCCCTTATGCTTCCTGTTATCTATTCTAAGAAATGTGTTCTCATCCCTCTGTTCAAGGCTGTTTAGTAATGAGTAACTGTCTCCCTCCCCTCCCTAATTTAATTCCTGTAAACATAGTGAGCTTAAGATGTATTTTGTAAACACGGCTTGCTCAACAAGCCCCCACACAGGCAAGTTGTGCATATTACTGAACTTTGAAGGACCCCTTAGTCATGTGCCTTTCATTTTAAAAGCTCCTTGCTTCCCAAGCTAGGTGCCCTTGGTCTTCTCCTGAGTGAGAAATGACTGGTGGCCCTGAGCTCATTAATAAAGGCTCTTATAAATTCCAATCTGGCTTCTGATCTAGTTCCTATTCTGAGCAACCTATAACATACTACACATCTGCTGTAGTACTGAGCCACATCCATGACTCCTTTTAAGTTTCATTTTGACACAGGGCTTGCTAAATTGCCCGGGCTGCCCTCAGACTTGCTGCCCCAGTCTCCATGTAGCTGGTGTTCCAGGCCTGCACCAGGATGCCTGTGGCTCTCATTTTGGTTTTGATTTGCATTTTCCCAATGACTGAGGATGTTGAGCATCCTTTCCTGGACATACTGGCCAAATGGCCTTTGGTGGGGTTGTGGGGGGGGATGTTCAGGTGCTTTGTCCTTTTTTTTTTTATAAGATGTGCTTGCTAGCTAGGTTGTTAAGGCTGTCCTCAACCTTTCTATCCTCTTCCTTAAACTTCCTGAATAGCTAGGATTACAGGCATATGCCACCATGTCCAGCTTCTT
Source organism: Octodon degus (assembly GCF_000260255.1). Lineage (NCBI taxonomy): Eukaryota > Metazoa > Chordata > Mammalia > Rodentia > Octodontidae > Octodon > Octodon degus. The sequence continues at coordinate 584,023 of NW_004524918.1, forward strand.
TGTCTATTTCTAATTGGGTCATTTGCCAATTTTATTGTTTTGGTCTTGGGTTGGTTTTGTTTGTTTTTGTCTTTTTTAGACAGAGTGTCACCATGTAGTTTAGGCTGGTCTTGAACTTACTTTGTAGCCCAGGCTGACCTCAGATTCCCAGTAATCCTCCTGTCTCAGCCTTCGAAGTGCTAAGTGCTTCCACACCCCGCTGCCTGATTTTATTAGTGAGTTATTAAAATTCTTTGTATATTCTGTATATATAAGTCCCTTATACATACTTTACAAATATTTATTTTTCTTTCTTGAGTTGCCTTTTCACTTTCTTTATAGTGTCCTCCTTTGTACACAAGTTTTTTAATTTTAATGAAATCCAGTTTCTCCTTTTCCTTTCTTTCTTTTTCTTTTTCTTTTCTTTTCTTTTTGGTGGAACCAGGGCTTGAACGCAGGCCCTTGTGCTTGCCAAGGAAGTGCTGATTCTACCGAGCCATTTCCCCAGCCCCTTGTTTCCCCATTTTTTTTGTCACTTGTGCTATAGATGTCCCATTATGAAACTTCCTCATTCTTTTTTTACAGATATATAATATTCTTTCACAAGGAATCTGTTTGACTAAGGCCCTTTAGGTGTATGTTTCAGTTACTCTTTCATTGCTGGGACAAATACCTGACACTCAGAATTAGGGAAGGAAAGGTTTATTTAGCTCACAGTCACTAAAGGTTTCAGTCCATACTCAACTGGCTCCAAGGCAGAGTAGCGCATGGCAGAAAGCAACCTTTTGTGGTGGCAAAGAGCAGAGAGCAAAAGGGAGTGGCAGCAGCTCAGGCAGCCAGCTAGTCTCTCTTCCCTCCTTATGTTGTAATGCAGATTACCTGCTCCCGGGTAGGTGCAGCATCCACACCCTTGGTAACCAACCACAAACTCCAGAAGCTGTCCCAAGACTGCTGAGGCTTTGGGGGCTCAGCTATACAGCAACCGTAACAGTATAAATTTAAATTAGTTCAAATTTTTGCTACTGCACACAGTGCTGCAATAAAATTTTTGAACATATTATACTGCATGTTGCAGATGTTTCCCCAGGAAACACCCAGAGAGTGCCAGCTTAGAGTATTACACTTGTAACTTTAATAGCTAGTGTCCAGTTTCTGTCTTTAGGGACTGTGCCAGTGTAGATACCCACCAGCAGTGCAGGAGGATGATTCATAGTGTGCATTTTCTTTTTTTATTTAAGAGCAGAATATTTATTGGGAAAAGAAAGCTTCTATCTGACCCAACATGCCTGTGGGCCCTGCCCCCGAGGCACACCAAGAGGCAACTGAGACTGGGCATGGTAGTACGTGCGTGTAATCCCAGCACTTGGGAAGCTGAAAACAGGAGAATCACTGTGAGTCTGATCTGTGTAGTGAGACCCTGTAGACTATGTACTAAATACATTTAAAAAGAAAGAAAGTTTCTATTCGAGAGAGGGACAGAAGTAGGACCTGGGGGGGTTGTCTCCCTGTGCATTTTCAAAGATCAGAGTTATTTGCCAATGTTAAAAATGGAAAATACTGGGCAGCCCAGATAGCTCAGCAGACTAAAGCCCCTGCTTAGGCAGAGCTCAGGGGCTATGCTACCCCCTCCCCCCAGTACCCAGACTATGATTGAGACTGGGTGTGGTGGCGCATGCCTGTAATCCCAGCACTTGGGAGGCTGAAAACAGTAGGATCACTAGGAGTCCAATCTATATAATGAGACCCTGTAGACTCTCTAAATGCATTTTTAAAAAAAAATAGAGAATACCATCTCATGAAAATCCTGATTTTTGGCTTTTTCTGTAAAATCAAAAGATTGGTCACTGGCCAGCCAGATAGCTCAGCAGACTAAAGTGCCTGCTTGGCGGAGCTTAGGGACCGGGGTTGGATCCCTGGCACCACAAGCCTGCCAGCCCCGCCCCCAGGGCACACTGAGACATTGATTGAGACCAGGAGTGGTGGCACATGCCTGTAATCCCAGGGCTTGGGAGACTGAAAACAGGAGGATCACTATGAGTCTGATCTACATAGTGAGACCTTGTAGACCCTGTAGTAAATACATTAAAAAAGAAAAAAAAAAAGATCAGTTAATGTTAGACCTGTATTTTCCCATGCCAGTCATGTACTGGATCCCACCACTGAAAAGGAATGGGAAAACCAGCTGTGGTAGTGTTGCACACCTGTAATCCCAGCACTTGGGAGGCTGAGGCTGGAGGATCATCCTGGGTTCAAGGCCAGCGTGGGCTACATACTAAATTCAAGGTCAGCCTGAACTACACAATGAGGCCCTGTCTCAAACAAACAAACAAAAAAAAAAGCATGGGCTCTCCAGTTTCCCACAGTCCCTTCTACCTCCTGTGTCCCTACCAGAGGACAAGTATGTGATGCCACTTATCATGGTACTTTTGTGGGTTTTGGTTTGGTTTGGGGTTTATTTTTTTGAGACAGGTTCTTCCTATGCAGTTCAGGCAGGCCTTGGGCTCACTTTGTAGCCCAGGCTCAGTACAGCACAAATGCAGCAGTTAGTGTAAGGGCCAGGCTCCCCGTGTCCAGGGTGTGTTGGCAACTCCAGCTCATCTAGTTTCCTGTGAGATCATCCTTTTCACCCTTCTGTGATCTGCTCCCTGTCTACTTTCCTGTCTCAGATCTGCAGGAAATGGCTGAGGGCCACAGAAATCCAGGGCCAGTTAGGGTGTGGCCAGATGAGGGTAACAAAGGCTATACATCTGAACATCCTAGGAAGAACAGCTGGCTTTGGGGAGAACCCCTCCCAAGGACTGGGTGTGCAAAGTCAAGGGGAGAGCCTACAGAAGCAGCTGTGAGTCTCCACCTTCTTTTACCAGGTACCTGAATATGGGTTGCCAGATAAAACTCAGGATGCAGATACCAATTCTTTTTTCAGTTTTGTTTGTTTGAGGTAAGGTCTCCCTATGCAATTCAGGCTGGCCTTGAACTCACAGCAATCCACTTGCTTCAGCCTCCTGAGTGCTAACATTACAGGCGTGCACACCACTCCTGGCTTTGCTTTAGTTTTAGTTATTTTTATTTTTTAAAGAATACAAAGGGGGGGCCGGGGAGATTGCTCCGTGGAATAAGTGCTTCCCTGGCAAGCGCAAGGGCCTGAGTTCAATCCCTGGTTCCACAAGAAAAAAAAAAAAAAAAGAATACAAAGTGCTGGCCGAATAGCTCAGCTGATTAAAGTGCCTGAGAACAGGTGCAGGGGCCAGTGATTCAATCCCCAGGCCTGCTGTGTTGGCCCTGCTGAGACAGCACTTCAGACTGGGCATGGTGGCGCACGCCTGTAATCCCAAAGTCTGATCTAGTAGTGAGACCCTGAACACCCTGTAGATCCTTCCCTAAAATACAAAACAAAACAAAAGAATACAAAACAAGGGCCAGCCAGATAGCTTAGCAGACTAAAGTGCCTGCTTAGGCAGAGTGAAGCAGCTGGGTTCATTCCCCAGTGTGCTGTGCTGGCCCTGGCCCTAGGGTGTGCTGAAACAGCTATTGAGACTGGGCATGGTGGCATACGCCAGCATTTGGGAGGCTGAAAACAGGAGAATCACTGAGTCCTACCTGTGTAGTGAGACTCTGTAGACCCTGTGGACCCTGTACTAAATCCAAAAATAAAGCATTGGCAATGATACAAATTTCACTAACCGAAGCACTAGAAATTCAATAATAATTGCGGTATTGCATGATGTTATCTTCAAAGTAGTTGTGTAGATTAACATATAAATATGCAAAAGTGGTTAAAAACAAAAAGTTATAAGAAATTAAAAAGAACAAAAAAAATTTAAGCGTTAACTGCTCCTTTCAAAAGACTAGCAGAGATTGTTTATTTTTGAGAAAGGGTCTTGCTATGTAGTTCATGTGGGCCTTGAACTCACTTTGTAGCCCAGGCTAACCTTGAGCTCACAGTGATCCTCCTACCTCAGCCTCCCAAGTCTAGGATTACAGGCATGCATAACTGTGCCCAGCTATACATACAGTTTTAGGGATCTTGTATTTGTAGTGTATATATGTGTGTTGCAAGCTGTTGTTTTAAGGAATGGAACCCAAGCCCCTCATTCTGAATTTTTATTTGCTAAACTGGTGACTCTACCCAGATGACCATACCCACCCAGCTTTTTCCTCTTTCCTCAGTCTGTTCCCTATAATGTAGCCAGAGTTGCTATGGAAATCCAAGTCACTTCACATCCCTGCTCTGTTCAAAACCCTTCACCTATCTGGAGACCCTGGACATTATGGGCTAAAGCTCTCTGACCTCATTTACCCCCAGCAGCATGCTCAAATAAAAGTATAATAAAATATTTAAAAACTAAATGCCAAAAAAAAGATAAATAAATAATTAAAAAATGGGGCTGAGGAGATAGCTCAGTGGAATAAGCGCTTCCCTGGCAAGTGCAAGGGTCTGAGTTCAATCCCCAGTTCTGCCAAAAAAAAAAAAAAAAAAAACTAAATGATTTTAGCATTGGCCAGTTTCCAAGACTAAATGGTCAGTATTCCCTTTCTGGCTGAATTCAAGCTGCCCACGTGGCATCACTGAGCGTGGAGTCAGGAGGAGGAGTGCAGTTGTCACTTGAATCAGTGCCAGCAGACTCCGTTCTGCCCTCTGTCTCCCTAGGGCCTTTGCCCGGAAGTGCCTCCTTCCAGATCCTGCAGGCCTCACCTGCACTTCCTGCAGAACATCGCTCAAGCATCTCCTCCTCAGAGACCTTTCCTGTCCACCCATCCACGACAGCCCGCATGTCCCCTCATCACTCTCCATGACCATGTTTACTTGTTTGTCTCCCCTACTAGAAAAGATGACTCCCCAAAATTTGGGGCAGTATTTGTCTTGTTCTCAACTTTATAGCAAACAGCTTACAGAACCTGGCACATAGCAGGTACTCAATAAATACTTGGAGCAGCAACTCCATGCTTAGTACACTCAGCTCTGATTAGCTTACTATTCACTTTTTCTGCTTGGTGAAAGCAATTCTATAGCAAAAGGCTGTAAGAGTCCTGTCTAGCCTCGTGTGATGTTGCATAACCATAATCTGGCACTCTGGGTGGCTGAGGCAGGAGGATTCCAAGTTTGAGCCCATCCTGGACATTTACCAATTTAGCAAAACCTTGTCTCAAACTAAAAGGTTAAAAAGGCGGGGGAGGGAGGGTGCTAGTGAGATAGCTCAGCACACTCGTTCACCCTGAGCTGGCCACCAAGACCTGGCATGGTGGCGCACACCTATAATCCCAGTGCTGGGGAGGCTGAAAACAGGATCACTTGAGTCCAAGCTGCGTAGTGAGACCCGGTACCATGTACCTAACACATTAAAAAAAAAAAAAAAAAAAAAGTAAAAACTGGTCTAGGAATGTAGCTCAGTGTGCAGACTCTGAGTTTGATCTCCCAGTATCACAAAGTAGGAAAGAAGGAAGTAACAAAGGAAGGCAGAGAGGGAGAGAGAAAAGGAAGGGAGAAAAGCCACACGTAAGGCCCTCCTGACCCCTCCCCAGCCTGTCACTGCTGAGGCTGTGCCCTTAGTGAGAGCCAGCACCAGAGCTTCCAGTCCTGCTGCATTCTGCTGAACTCGCTGGGGCAGCCTTGTGTTTTATCTGTGTGCTTTGCTCTGTCTGTCTGTCGGTCTGTCTGTCTGTCTGTCTCTCGCTTCATGGTGTGACCCTATGAAATGCTAACCTTCACCTCCTGTGCCACCACGTCTCTAAACAGCTGTAAAGGCACTTTGCCACCTCTGTAGCCCCTAAATTGTAGCACCCCAGAGCACACACACATACACACAGGAAAATGCGGCTATTAAAACCCAGACTCCCAGAACTAACAGCTACTTACTGCCAGGCACATATGGTGGAAAAGACATAGCACATGCTTCTATTGATTCTGAAATGGCACTTTAAAGAAATCATAATTTTTACCAAGTACAGAAGAAAATGAGGGTCACTTGAATGATGCAGTCTCCACTCAGAGTCTCCTTGGCCATCACACGGGTATGAAAATGTGTGAGTGATGTTGCTTCATCCAGGACGCTAAAAAATCTTCCTGTTGTCCCACGCTCCAGCCTGGTGACTTAGTTCATTTAAAAATTATATCATTCCATATGCTTCTTGTTCTCCACAGTGACTGCCCCCGGGAAGCCTGTTTCACTCGCACCTGGCCCATTTCTCTTCTTTCCACCACCTGTCTCTTGTCCCAGCTGCAGTGGATGAGAGAAGCTGGGAAGAAGTGACATCTCAGAGGAAGACAGCCATCTGTCCTGGACCCTGGAGAGTGGCCAACCAGTGCCACCCTCTCCTATAGCTGTGCGTCCCTGGCCACACCTATGCCACAATATGACCACAAAATGACATTAGCCCTCAGCAGCCACAAATCTTTGATCTGTGTAATGTCTTCTAACAACTCACCCAGTGTTGGGGCCGGGGAGATGGCTCAGTAGGATAAGCGCTTGACTGGCAAATGCAAGGATCTGAGTTCAATCCCCAGTTCCAAAAAAAAAAAAAAAAAACCACAAACTCACCCAGTGTTAAACTATTAGGCAAGTTCTAGAAACATGGAGGTGTCTGTTGAGAATGGGAAGTTCAGATTACTGTGGAGAAATAGGACAATACTTAGGTGTGGTATTCCAATGGCTTATTCCAATGTGTAGAGCTCACAGACCAGCTAGCAGGTGTTTGACCCCATTAGGCATCTGATCAGATTGGTGTCTATGCCATCATTTTTTTTTCTTACAGTGTAGGGGTCAAACTCAAGGCCTTGAACATGCTAGGTAACTTCTATCACTCAGTGACACCACAGTCAAACCATCAACACTTTATATACCCTCCATCCTCAACAAATTCCTGGAGTTAAAACACACCTCTTTATTCCCCTGATTATTTTCATACCCAAACTATTGTATTTTCTTAAAGCAGAGATATACTTGTATTAGCCACAGCTTTCAATAGAGGCAGGAAACAAAAGCTCAATGTGTAGAGCAGCTTTTTAAAATCAACAGAAGCAAGTCTGACTTTTCATGGAAGTAAAAACTAGCTAATGCATCACTTTGTGGCAGCTGCCTTTTCCCTTGCCTTTCTTCGCTGTGATCATGGGACAACCAGTGCTGGAGCCCCCAGACTCCCTTGCAGCTAGAGATGCCACATGACCAAGTCCTGGATGATAGGTTGCATTGTTGTATAAAAGTCCCCATTGATCTGCAGAGGGTGTCCCATCTCTTTGATTCTTGCTAGAAGTCCCTGTGACACTACCTGCTTCAGTCTGGAACATGGGTGCTATGCCTGGAGTTGAATCAACCAGTTTATGATCATAAGACAGAAGCCACATATTAAAACCTGAAGAAAGAAAATGAAAACAACTGAGACCCTTGATGGCCCAGTGGAGCCTGTGTCTTAGTTACTTTTTGCATTGCTGAGACCAAATACCTGATACTCAAAGTTAAAAGGGGTAGGGGTTGGCAAGATAGCTCAGTAGTCTAAAGCACCCTCTTAGACAAGCGCAGGGACCTTGATTCACAGGGACTGCAGTTCAGTCCCCATCACCACATGCCAACCAGGGTGTGCTGAGCCAGCCACACAAAAAGTTAAAGGGGGGAAGGTTTATTTACCTCACTTGGTAGCAGTTTCAGCGCATACTCAGCTTGCTCCAAGGCAGAGTGACATGGCAGAAGCTCATGGCGGCAGAAGACAGAAACAAGCTTCTTTCTGTCCCTTACAGTGTATGAAGGATACCTGTCTTAGGGTGGATGTAACACACCCTTACGCCCAGATTTGGACCATGAATCAATCACAAACTCTAGATTCAGCTACCTTTGAAAAGCCTGCCTGTCCTATGACTTCATGAGGCTTTTGGGGGAACATCTAGACACAAACTGTACAGTCTTGGGCCATCTTGATTTCTGAGACCTCCAAGTATTTAAAGCTTTCTGTTGTACTTAGCCCAATGCAGACCTACCTGCCATGCCATGTGCCTGGCATGTGGACTGCAGATACACTTCACATATCTGCCTGACTTTAGTTTGTACCCATTCAATTAAAGATGCATGTTTTTTAAAAGACATGCAACATTTTCTGGAATTTGGCCAGCAGCTCAATGTATCTGTCCATGACCAACTTGCACTCCAATTCCTACTTTCCTGAAAGCTAACTCAGAAAGCCATAAGCCATCAGCCCAAGGTCATGTGGCAGTGGAGGGTCAAGTCTAGATTGGAACCCAGGGATATTCAACTCACTCCTCTACAGCTCCCTCTGCTGGAGGAGTCCTAGAAAAAGTTGTTCCAGAAGCTTTCTCCCTTGGATTTGAGGAATTAGGGGGGATGCCCAACCCCTGAGTGAGAAAAGACCAGCAATCCTTGCAGCCCTTCAAATGATTTGACAGGACAGTTTAATAGTTTCAGCGATGCTCTCCTTACTAATGAGGATTCTGAGGCCAAGCCAGGTGATGGGCAGCCCAGGCTCATACTGTCCAATGGAAACAGGCTGAGGATGGAAACCAAAGGCCCTGCACACCATCTTGGGCTCAGCCCCAGCCCCATGCCTGGTTGTTATTCTGAGTTCACCTCCTGTTCTGCCCCCAAGACCTCCAGGCATTCATTCACTCATGTGACCTTTAAACAAGCAGCTAGTGACTTTGAGGCAGGGGCCTTCCTGGGGGCTGAGTGGGGCAGGGAGATAAGGGAGCCTGCTGATGTGGAAGTGCTGTGACTGAGGCGTAGGGGAGGGGCAGAGAAAGCAGGAAGAACGCTCCAGCATGGAGCAGCAGCAAGTGTAGAGAGAAGGTAACATGTAGAACACTACAGAATTGCGCACTTGGAGGCCAGAGGCTTTCAGGCCAAGTAGATTTCTCCTTGATAGGAAATGAACTCATCACTGTCAGGAAGGTGGGCACAGGCACCCAGCACTGTGAGGCTCAGGTGCAGAGTGGACAGGCCAGCATCAGGAGGAGCCAGCGGGAGTGGTCCAGGACAGGACATGAAGGGTGTAACTTGTACAAGTCAGCCATGCACCTGGCCTGTACCCCAGCTGCAGGGACTCACAGGCCTTCCAGGCATGGTCCCTACACTGAAGAGCCAACATGTAGAACCAGGAGAAAAGACCCAGTGGGTACACAGGGGTGATTTAAGGACTTGGAGTCCCAGGGACCCTGTTCCAAGTCCTGGCTCTGCCTCCAGCTGTGATCGTGGGAAGTCACGCCCTCTCCCAGCTTCAGCTTCTCTGTTGGTGAAAGGAGGTCCGGCACTGGTCTCATGTTGCTGCGGAGCCCTGTAGGTAGCCATGGCTGCTCAGAGCTTCATGTGTGTACAAAGGGTGCGAGAGCAACTGCTCTCAGATGGCCCTGTTTCCACCTCGCCCCTGAGCCAAGAGCAGGGATAGGAAGAGTCCCCTATCACTAGAATGGAGTCCTGGGAGGGGGATTCGCAGAGCCTCAAAGTACCAAAGTCTATAAGCAGGATATCTGCAGCCTAGTGTTCCCCAGAGCTGCCCGCCATGAGTCTGAGCATAGTCTGCCATGGAAGCTTCTTCTCCATGAAAGTTCCCTTTTTTCCTGGTGACTTGGGCTTATGGGAGCAATGCAGAGGAGGTACTGGAGAAGCTAAATGTCCTGGGCTGACCTGGCTGGGCCAAAACCCATGGCACTTGACAGAGGTGGACACTGTTCTGTTCCAACTGTTTCATTATTTTGTAAAGAGCTGTGGGAGGGGACCCAGGAAGTAGAGAGGGAAGAAGCAAGCAACAATCGAGGGCTTGCCATCCTGGAAGGCTGGGGGTTCAAGTTCTCTTACAACCAGTAACCTAGCCTTGATTTTGGGTAATAGAAACCTGGGGTCTGGACAGAGAAAGTCTCAGGCAGTGGAGGAGGTATCCAGCCTGTAGGGAGGAGCCCTGTGCAGATCAGCCACAACTTTTAAGGTTCCAAAGGTTGGTCCCAATTAACAGGGTAGGACAGATGGAGGGCTCCCTAAAGGAGGTCCAGGCGCCTGAGCAAGTAAGCTCCAGATCTTGGCAGAAAAGCAAGCAAAGCTGGACACTCAACATACATGCCTGTGGATACGAAGTTGGAAGCAAACGGTGGGGACGTGGGAGAAGTTCACGGAAGACTTATTTTTGAAGGGAAAATAGAAGTTCTTAGGGCCAGCCAGATAGCTCAGTGGATTCAAGTGCCTGGTTTGGCAGACTCTGCGACTGGGTTCGATCCCCAGCCTGTTGTGCTGGCCTGCCCCCAGCACACTGAGACAGTGATTGAGACTGGGCGTAAGGGCACGTGCTTGTAATCCCAGCACTTGGGAGGCTGAAAACAGGAGAATCATTATGAGTCTGATCTGTGCAGTGAGACCCTATAGACCCTGTACTAAAACAAAACAACAACAACAACAACAACAACAACAACAACAACAAAAAACAGTTCTCTAAGTTAAGGCAGAGGATGAAATGCCATGTAGAAGGAATGGCATGTCAGTCCTGGAAACATGAGAAAATGTGAGCGTCCCAAGAACTACATTTAGGAAAAAGAAGAGCTAAGAATGCATTGAACGTCAGAATATTCTAAGTGTAGTACTAGGGGCCAGCGAGATAGCTCAGTGGACTAACTAAAGTGCCTGCTTAGGAAAGCTTAAGCAAGTGCAAGACCACAGTTCCCAGAACCACATGCAGTGCCAGCTCCTCCCCCAGAGCAGGCTGAGCCTGCCACAGGTCAAGTGTGGTAGCCCATGTCTGTAATCCCAGCGCTGGGGAGGCTGAGAACAGGAGGATCACTACAAGTCCTAGCTGCGTAGTGAGACCCTGTAACAACCAAATACATTAAAAATTAAATAAAATAAAACAAATACAGTACTAGACACACATCATCACGTTTAATCTGCACAACAGCCATTGAGGTAGGAGGGAGAAACTTGAGACTCTGAGAGGTTAGGTAAGTTTCCCAGAGTCATACACATTTCCTCAGTCAATAGCCTGATTTCAAGCTAGAGGGGCAAGAGCTGGGAGCTGGGGCTCCAGAGGTCAGCAGGGTCCAGATGAGAAGATCTGGATGCCGGCTTCTCAGGGCTTTGGGACTGTATTAATCGCCTCTTGCTGCTGGGACGAATACCCGACCCTCAAGCTTAGGGAAGGAATGGTTTATTTAGCTCACAGTTACTGGAGGTTTCAAGACACTGGAGGAGAGTCTGGGGCACTGCCCTATCCGGGATGATCTGCTCCGTACTTCTCAGAAAGCACAGGCTAGCTAGTTTAATGGGTTTTGCCTCTCTGGCCCCGCCCCTTGGACCCTGCCCTGGTCCTCTGGCCCCGCCCCTTAAGCCACTTGTTGCTCCTCCAGCAGCGTCAGTCCCATAACTTACATGAGGCTTTGGGGGCCAACTAGACACAAACCATAACAGGGACCCAGAGCTGAATCCCGAGGCCTCGTTCTCCCAAGGTGCAGGGCCCAGCCTGGGTGAAGCTCACAGCAGGAAGGGCCCAGCCACATGGCCCTGGCAGTCGAGCATCTTCCTCAACAGCCACTGCCCAAGGTTGGGCAATAGTTGGGCAAATGGCCCAAGGCCATTTCCCCAGAGTGTGTACTCACAGATGGCACCTGCTTTGGCAGATGGGTGCAGGGGCTGGGCAAGGTGACAGAGAAGGGATCCAAGGGCTCCTTCATCTTTCTACCTCCCACCTCTCTCCCCACAGGTAGCATCATGTCCACTTCAGGGTGGCCTTTGGTGCAGACTGACTGTGACTGGACACTTGTGACATCTAGTCCAGTGTAAGGGAGCTACTCCTCCCCTCAGGAGGGCCTCAGAGCTCTAGATTACATGGCTTGGCCCTGGCCTACCTGGCACAGCCTCCAGCCCTCAACAGAGCCACACAGCCCATCCCCTGGCCACCCAGGTCTTTCTTCCCTGTCAGCTCTGTGGGGCTCAAGGGTTCGGACCTGATATTGGCAGGGACCTGGGATGACTGAGAGCAGGGGAAAGCACTGAGCTAGGGAAGGAGCTGGGAACCTTGGGCAGGAACCCCCAAAATCTCTGTGCACACCCCAACAAGGGGGCTATGGCTAAGGGTGTGTCAGCACCACACACAGGGCAGGTGGAGGGAGGAGGTGAGGAGCGCCAGCTCGGCCTCCAGCCCTATCCGTGCCATGGTGAGGCTGGGCTCCAGCCCTGGGTGCTGCTGTCTTACCCACCACACTCCTGCCTCCTCTGTGTCTCAGATCCCAGTGGTGTGAAGCTGTGTGAGAGCCTGAGGAAGATGGGGCTGGCCTAGGAATGATGTGGGAATGAGGAGTGCTAAGGAGGGCAGGAAGAGTCCTTGGCAAGCAGGCAGGGAAGTATGGCACTGTTAAGGAGCAGGCAGGCAGGCCGGTGCAAACCCAACAAATTTCAGCCCAGCCTGAGGGCCCGCCCCTCCCTTGCATAGACCCTTACGTCCCACCTTAAGAGCTGCACTGTATCTGCTGAGGCCACTGCACGTCAGTGTCTGCAGAGAAGACTTTCTACTGCAGCCTGTCCTGACCTAAGAGACAGCCTGCCCGAGGGCTTTCAGTACACCCGGCCCACCTGAGCTGGTGGTGAGGGTGCCGCAGACCCTGAGCAAACTCAAGATCCCCTCCTCTCAGTCCCTTTTTATGCCACTAAACTTAGGAGAGTTGGGCCTAGTCACCCTCCCTCCTGCTCTGCAGCCTGCCACTCCCCAGAACCCAAAGAGGAGGCTTATCTACGCCCCTGAGGGCCATCCCAGAGCTTCCCTGCCCCTCCCTCAGGCTCCCCATTATGTCCTGTTTGAAAGTAGAACAGCCCTTGGTGAGACCAGGTGGGTGCTGGGTGCACCCCATTATTTGATAGCACAAATATTTTTGCTGAAAGCTAATTTTTATGCAACCCTGAGCCTTGAAGACTACAAAAAGGGAAGAGTTGGCTGAGACTGGTAGAATCTGTGAGAGAAAGCATTTTAACTGGAAAAAGAATGGGGGAGGGGAAGGAAAGGATTATAAGTAATGCCCTGGGGAGGCAGACAGGTCCTTCCTTATGTAGTGTTTTGTTTTTAATGTATTTGGTGCATGGTCTCACTAGGCAGCTTGGGCTCCTAATGATCCTCTTGCCTCAGCCCTCCCCAGTGCTGGAATTATAGGCATGTGCCACCATGCACATACCTAGATGGCTGGCTCAGCATGCCTGGGGGCATGTGGTTCTGGGGATCGAACTCCAGTCCCTGCACTTGCCTAAGCAGGTGCTTAGTCTGCTGGGCTATCTCACCAGCCCTCCCTGTGCAGTGTTTGACACTTGGGGTCCCCAACCTACCAGGCCCCCATAGCCTCTCCAGTCTGATGCATCAGTCCTGGCTGCCTAGAGCCCCCTTCACTCACCCAGGCTGGGGAGGTACCCTGGGCTCAGGCTGAGCTGTAATCATGACATCTCTGTCCTGCACTGGTGGCTCTTGGGACCCCCTTATCTGTTCCTGAACTGGCAGCTGGTTGCTGCGGAATGCAATGACCTGGAGTCCCTGTTGGAGGTTTACACATCCGTGCATTCCTTCATTTGCTGGGTTAGAGATAGGATCTCAGTGTTTCCTTTGACACCTCCAGCAAGAAGCACCATGGGCCTAGCCCAGGAGAGGGCAGAGGACGTAGTGAGAGTCTTTAGCTTGTGAAATCTTGGGCGTGAATCCTGTATTGAACTGCTTCTGTGATTATGTCCAAGTCCCTCTTTTGGTCTGAACCTTATTTATCTCCCCATTCCAATGCATTTGTGTTCAGCAGGGCACAAGCCTAAAATCCCAGCACCCCAGAGACTGAGGCAAGAAAGAGGATCACAAGTCTGAACTCAGCCTGGTAACTTAGCAAGATCCTATCTCGGAATAAAATAAATAAACGAAAAGCTGGGGATGTACAAAGGCACGGAGCTAATTTTCTTTTTATATGAAGATGTATCCAAGTGTATTCACGTAAAATGCAGTTACCGAAGGCTTACTATGTGCCAGGAAGCAAAGAGGCAAGACTGATGCAGCTGACTCTCAGAGCTGGCAGTGTAGTGCGAGAAGCAAACAGCAGCCCGAACTAAGACAGCAGTGAATGTGCAAATGCAAATGTTCTTGAGCGCTAAGAGCAGCTCCACACACGTTTTGGGGTTTTGTTTGTTTTGGTTTGGTTTTGGGTTTGGGTTTTTTTGGGTTTTTTGGGTTTTGTTTTGGTTTTTGGTGGAACTAGGAATTGAACTCAGGCCCTCGAGCTTGCCAGGGAAGCACTTATTCTACTGAGCCATCTCCATGACCCCACACACGTTAACAGACTCTATGACTCCCTTGGAGGGTGGTAGTGGTAGCCAGGGAGTAACTGTCGTTTGAACAGAGTCCTGACAGATCCGTGAGTATGGTCAGCAATTATCTTGAGTACTGGGGGATTAGAGGCCAGGTGTGGCTCCTCGGTGGGCCTCAGTTTCCCCAGCTGCACAATGAAGACCAAATATATTGATTCGTGAGGTCAGGAGGCAAGTTTGTTTAATGAACATTTTCGGAGGCAAGGGACTCAAAAGCCACCCTGACGCATATCCTCCCCTGCGTCAGGGAGCTGCGTGACCCAAGCTGAGCACCCTTCTCAGCGCCCCGGGAGTTTAACCCCAATGCTACAGTTGCTCTGGCAGCGACACCAGCAGCTTTCCGCGTTCCGCCGGCAGGGTCACAGTGCCACCTCGTGGCTAAGGAGTATTTTAACACTTGGTTTCAGGTGGGTGTGAGTCTAAGGAGCTTCTAAGGAGCTTCTCCCCACAACTCAGATTCTCCCGCTACTGCGCTTCAAGCAGAGTGATGCTAAGTCACAGCGAACAAACGTTCCCTGCTGGAGCAACTGTACAAGAGGTCTGTCTTTTTATCTCCAAGAGAAGTGTAGGGTGGCGTAGCCCCGCCCTTCCCCGCCCTCACTAACTCCCAGATGCAGACAGCAGCCTTTAACTGCGCCTGCGCGCCTCCACACACGCACACGCCTTCGCCAACATAATATGTCCTATACGCCACTCCGTCTGTTTCCAAGGCAACCCCGGGGCCTCTAAGCAACCGCGCGCGCAGCCCAGAGCCGGCCTCCTACGCCTTTCCCTTGCCATGACCGCGGCGAATCCCAGTGTTTTCCTGCTCATGGTAAACGGCCAGGTGGAGAGCGCCCAGGTGAGCAGCCCCGGACTGCACCAGGGGCCCATCATCCAGTCTCCTCCGGGTTCTCTTTCCGCAATCCCGAGGGCTGCTTGCTTCCTGGCTCGGGTCGGTGTCATCCCTCTGAGCTGCTCGGTTAGGCTAGGGAAGGCCCTAAGAGGCATGGTGCCAGGTTGCTGGGGAATCTTAGCTTCAAGGTGCAGTTGTAGAAGTACTTCTCGAGAGGTTGAACTGGTACCGACGTCACAGTTTGCCAAGCCTGTGGACCCGGGCTCGGATCGTGTCCACTTGGCTGAGTTACTGACACGAGCCTTCAGTGACTAACGGGAGGAGTCTCAGCGAGCACACAGGGCCTCCTCCTTAAAGGACTGTCTGAGGCGTCTGCGCTGTATGGACTCTATTGCCCCGCTAGCCAAACCCCCATGCTTGAACTTGGATAAGATCAGGATGTTTTATTAGTCTGACCCAAGGATGGTGGTGGTCTTGACTGTTCCAGGGAGAGTGTATTTGTAAGACTGAAGACCCTACTCACCATCTGACCTACAAGAACTATTTATCATAATTAAAACCTAATCTTCACCAGGTGCTCACTTTGTGCAGCACTCAGAGTTCTACACTGCTCTTTCAATCCTCAGAGAAACCTTTCGCGGCATGTGGTGTTAAGTCACAGCGAACAAACGAGAAGTCATGTAAGTTAGGCTCCTCTTCCTAAATGGTTGTAAGATTAAATAAGTCCCTGCCTTATGGCTCGAGAAACTTGCCTGAAGGTAGTGGCGAAGCTGGAATTTGAGCATCGCTTTGCTACACTGTTCTTCCAGGCTGCTGGACATGACTCTCATGAATAGTATGAGAAATGGCTAAGATGGTTTAGGTAGTTCTCCCAGGCCTGATGCTCAGCAGGAATCTGCTGCCTTCCTGGTCCATCGGGATACTACTCCACCCACCCAGCCCCACCCACCTCCACCCTCGGCCTGGCACCCAAAACCATCCTCCTGTTTCCTGTTCTGCCCTGTGAGGATCCCCCAACTGGGCTGGATGCTTTCAGCACCCTCCATCCCTGATGCACTTCTCTCTGGCCTGGGCCCCTCCCTGCCCTCCAGCCTTCTACTCCACCAGTGCTTGTGTTCTGTGTTCTTATGGCTTCTTGGGTTCTTAGACCTTTTGCATAAGCATTATTCCCTTAGATCTCATTTGTGTTCACCCCTGTAGCAGAAAATGGGAACACGGAAAACTGAAACCTGTTTCCTCTTCACAGTCTAATGGGGATGACAAAGACACAGGTAATAGAGGAAAGAACAGAGGCCGAAGGAGCCAAGAGGTGACCCTTACAACAACCTGGGAGTCAAGGCAGGCTCTCTGAAGGGTGTGTTTTGAAGGATGAGGAGTATGGGAAAGGCATATAAGACAGAAGGCAAAAGCTAGTCACGGTGGTACACCTTTAATCCCAGCAGGAGAATCACCATGATTAGAGGCCAGCCTGCGCTACATAGTGAGTTCAAGACCAGCCTAAGCTATGTAAGAAGACCCAGTCTCAAAGAAGTAAAAAACAAACAAACAAACAAACAAAAGAGCCTGAGCAAAGAGGCCATGGCGCAGTAGCAGCTGGGCCTGTCTTTCCCACAAGCTACTTAATCGCAGGCCCAAACCTCGGCTGAACTCCATGTCTAGGTTCCCCAGTGCCTTGTGTTCAGAATTCCTGTCAGATGCTCCTGCCCAGCCAATACGAGGGTCTCAACTTGAGTCCCAGGGAACATGATCCCTATGTGCTTTCTCTGCAGTTTCCAGAGTATGATGACCTCTACTGCAAATACTGCTTTGTGTACGGCCAGGACTGGGCACCCACCGCGGTAAGCTGGGACCTTGGGCCTACTTTACTCCTGGCCTTTTGTGGTCAAGGTTTTTGAAGATGACTCACACACATATGGTCTTTCCAAAACCAACTGAGAAGTAGACAGTGAGGTCAGAGGGGACCTAAACAGGAGATTGTTCCTTCCTTGTGAAGCTGGTACAGAGAATACAGCCACCACTGGAGTCCCTGATGTGTCCCCCATCTGCACACCCTCACATAGCCTTTCCTATGAATTGGCACTGGTGGTCAACAGCGATGAATAGGCAAGCCCCAGACAGACAGCCAGGAATAGCTGAGTTGTAGATGTGCTGGGCCAGTCTGCTCCGCAGGGGTACTGAGGAGCTCCAGAGGATTGGGTCAGATTGGGGGCTCTCATCCCAAAGCCTCTCAGGGAAGTGAGATAAGAGATGAAGAAAGATGTGGAGGTGAAGAGCTCAGCCGGCAATAGGCTTTATACCTGCAAAGCACTTATGTAATCTTATAACCATTTAGGAAGAGGAGCCTGACTTACATGACCTCTCTGAGCCTCAGTTTCATCTGTACAGCTGACCCAGTAGTACCTACTTTCCATTAGCCATCCATTGATATAACTATAATTGAGTTTTCTAGATGTTAAGGATAACCATGGTGATCAAAGCCAGACAAAAATCCTTGTCTTGACAAGTATGGTGGCACACGCCTGTAATCCCAGCACTCAAGAGGCTTGAGGCAGGAGGATCACCATGAGTTCGAGGCCAGTCTGAATGACATAGCAAGACCCTGTCTTGGAAAAATAAAAATCCTTGTCTTCCTAGAGTACATGTTTTTGGGGAGATGCATACTAAGTCGTACAGATTCTTTTATGTTAGCCGATAGTAGGTATTAGGAGGAAAAAAAGAGAGAGAAGGAAAAAAGGAAGGGAAAGAGGGAGGGAGGAAGGAAGGAAAGGAAGGAAGGAAGAGAAAAGAAGGAAAGGGAAGGGAAGGGAAGGGAAGGGAAGGGAAGGGAAGGAGTAGGGGCTGGGGAGATGGCTCAGTGGAATGAGTGCTTCCCTGGCAAGCACAAGGGCCTGAGTTCAATCCCCGGTGGGGAGGAAGGAGAGGTTTCATCTGGTTTCTGTGTTGAGACTATAGACTGGAAGCAAGGGGCAAGAGGGGGTGGCCAGCAGGTTACACAGGGCACAGCTGAGAGAGAGGGCTTTGTGGGTGGTGAGGCATGGCTGAATTCCATGAGGCCTTTTAAGATAGAGCCACCAGGTTTTCCTGCTAGACAGACATGAGGCAGGAGGGAGCCTGAGCACTTAGCAATACAAGAGTTGCTGTCTCTCTGAGAGAAGACTGGATGAAGCAGATTTTGGAGAACAGTCTAGAGCTCAGACTGGTGCATGTAAAACCTGATATGCCACTCACTGGACAGCACGTGGAACTATGGTGGTGGCAGCAGCGATGCTGATCTGGGGTTCAGAGAGGACATAAAACTGGGCCTCACCAACATACAGAGCAATTGAGAGCCATGGGCCAGTGAGGTCATTGAACACAGGTAGAGCAGTGGCCAAAGCCAATCAGATACTGCAACACTACAAAGGGGCGGAGTGACTGAGCAGGAGTCACCCAGGGAGATAAAGACAGCCCGAGAAACCAAGGGAAGCAAGTGTATCAAGCAGCCAGGCAAGTTGGCATATGCTGGTACTCCAAGCTGCTCAAGAGGCTGAAGCAGGAGAATCAAGACCAGTTGGGCCACTTGGTGAGCCCAAACACACACACACACACACACACACACACACACACACACACACACACAGTTTTTAAAAAAAAAAAAACAGCAGAAGCAGATCAGCTTCCAGAAGTGAACAGATCTGTCCGATGTTCCGATGGGTCAATGAGGACAGAAATGACTGCTGGAAATAGCAATCTCAAGGTCACTGTTATTTATAAAAACCCTTTGGTAAGTAGTAGAGCCAGTAGACACATCAGAGTGGACTCACCAAAGAATAGCAGAGTGGGGCTAGTAAGTGTGACAAGTCTTAGGAAGGATTTGCCACTACACGGACTAGAGAATGGGTTGGTAGGTGGAGGAAGAAATAGTTGCAAGAAGATTGGTTGTGATAGAGTTGACATACATGTATGCATGGGTGATACAGGAGAGAAAGTACAGACCTCAGGACTGCCATCTCCTTGGGGCAAAAGGGGAGGTGCTTCTGTGCTCAGGGAAGGGTCTGGCTCTGGTAAGATAATGAATTCATTTACCAGACCTAAGAGGCATTCTGTTATCTCTTAGTTATTTTTGTTTTGCGGTGCAGGTCTTGCTAGAAGGTGGTTGAGTAAACACCTTTCCCAACTGCCTGCTCAAAGTAAGGGGAAGGGGCATGGCCATCTGGAACTCAGATCAGCTGTCCCTGTCATTGTCCCACAGGGCCTGGAGGAGGGTATCTCACAGATTACATCCAAGAGCCAAGATGTGCGGCAAGTGCTGGTGTGGAACTTCCCCATTGATGTCACCTTTAAGAGCACCAACCCCTATGGCTGTGAGTCTGCAGGCCTGGAGGATGGGGGCTTGAGGGGCTGGACCTCTTCTGTGGCACCCCCAGACTAGCTTGTTCCTCATCCTATACCACTGGCCACATTCAGATCATCACTGTTCATCATCTGGGACCTTTTTTTTTTTTTTTTGTAAATTCACTATATAGCCCAGGCTAGTCTCAAACTCACAGCAATCCTCCTGCCTCAGACTCCTGAGTGCTGGGACTGCAGGGATGCGCCACCACACCCAACTCATCAAATGGGATCTTGTACCAGCCTCTGGAGTTCTTGCCCATTTCCTTCTATTTTTTCCTGATCTTCCCCACCCCCACCTCATCTTTCACATGCTAGATAGTAGCCCTTCAAGGCCAGCCAAATAGCTCAGTGGATTAAAGTGCCTGCAAGCAGGTGCAGGTGCCAGGGATTCAATTGCTGGGCCTGCAGTGCTGGCCCTACCCCTCAGGGCACATTGAGACTGGGCGTGGTGGCACATGCCTGTAATCCCAGCTCTTGGGAGGCTGTAAACAGGGATCACTACGAGTCTGATCTAGTAATGAGACCCCACACACCCTGTAGAC
Organism: Octodon degus; assembly: GCF_000260255.1. NCBI lineage: Eukaryota > Metazoa > Chordata > Mammalia > Rodentia > Octodontidae > Octodon > Octodon degus. The sequence continues at coordinate 604,056 of NW_004524918.1, forward strand.
CCTTCCCTAAAATACAAAAAGGAGGGAAGGAAGGAAGGAAGGAAGGAAGGAAGGAAGGAAGGTAGAAAAGAAAGAAAGAAAGAAAGAAAGAAAGAAAGAAAGAAAGAAAGAAAGAAAAGAGCGAGCGAGCGAGCAAATCAGACCTTCAGAAAATTCAGAGGTGGTCAGATCCTGAGCCCAGCGCCTTCAGCGCCTCCCAGCTTTGCTGTGGTGTTTGTGCTCCAGCTCTCCTCCAACATGTACTCCTCCTGCGCCAGTCCCTCAGGCTTCATCTTCTGAGCCTTATTCAAGCTTTTCCCTCCATCTGGACACCCTTCCCGTATCCACACCTGAACCCCTTCCCAAGGGCTGACCTGCTTGCAGTATTTTCTTTCTGCCTTGTCACATGGTTACCAAGCACCCAGGTTGTTTCCTTTTCCTTAATAAACGCTGCTGTGTGCAAAGCCTGGGGTTCACTCCATGGGCCTGTCCAAGCTGCCCAGGTATCTGCTGGACAGATCTTGTTCCACTTCCTTTCCCATTAGGGAACAGATTCAGCTGGGCATAGTGGTGCATGCCTATTATCTCAGTACTGAGAAGGCTGACGCAGGAAGATTGCCACATGTTTGAGGCCAGGCTGAATTATAAACCTTATCTCAAAAAACAAAAAATGTTTGAAACAGCAACACCCCGTGCCTTCAAATTAACAGTACATCTAAGAGCCAAGTATGGATTTGAATTTAGGCCCATCTGATTTCACATTCCAGGCCTTTCCCAACTCCCTTTGTAATGCTCCACAAGAAGGATGATGCATTGACAGAGGCAAAGAGGTATATGATGAGGCAAGGAGGGTGTAGTGTGAATGGTAGACTCTAGGCAGTGAGCAGCCGAGGATTCATTGAAAAATTCCTTCAACTTTTCTAAGGAGTCTTTTTCCTCCCCCCCCCCTTTTTTTTTGTGTGTGTGGGACAGGGTCTACAGGGTCTCACTGCATAGGTTGGACTTGTAGTGATTCTCCTGTTTTCAGCCTCTCAAATGCTGGGATTATAGGTGTATACCACCATGCCCAGTCTCAACCACTGTCTAAGCGTGCCCCGCAGCTGGGGCTGGCATGGCATGCCTGGGATCAAACCCCAAGTGGCTGTGCCCTGCCTAAGTAGGCACTTTAGTCTGCTGAGCTATCAGGCCAGCCCTCTTTTCCCTTTTTGTTGTATTTATTTTTTTTGAGATAGGGTCTCATTCAGGCTGACCCTGAACTTGCTATGTAGCCCAGGCTGGCCTCAAACTCACAGCAATCCTCCTGCCTCAGCCTCCTGAGTGCTGGGATTACAGGCGTGTGCCACCACTCCCAGATTCAGGGGCATATTTTCTTTGACTATTATGAAGTTAAAGGGGGCTGGCGAGATGGCTCAGTAGAAAAAGTGCTTGCCTGGCAAGCACAAGGGCCTGAGTTCAATCCCTGGTTCTACAAGAAAAAAAAAAAGAAATTAAAGCTAGGAACCATTAGACAAAGGGAAGGAGGAAAAATATCCAAATGTTTGAAAAACAAGAAAATCATTTCTAAAACTAGCCCAGGGGGCCTGGCCCTAGCTCAGTTCTTTAAGTGGCTGCTTCCCCAAAGCTGTCAGGCTCAGGTGGCCGAGGTTCGATCCCCATAACTCAAGCCCGCCAAACCTGCCCTGAAGGCATTCGGAGCAAAAAAAAAAATCCTTCTGCCTAAAACTAGCCCATATGGTGAAGACAAAATAATAATAAAATTAGGAAATATTTTGAATTGAATAATGATGAAACTGTGCAGCTAAGGAAGCTGAAATGCAGAGAGATTATGTAACTTGCCTGAGGTCGCAGGATAGGAGCCTGGCAAGCTGGTTCCCAGCTCTGCCTTGGGCATCACCTGTCACTTTAGGCTGTGATTTCTCCCTTTGTTCGGAGAACACAAACAAGAACTAAGGTGAAGGCACCCAGCTTAGGACCTTGGTGTTGAGGTGAAGAACCTTGATGTGAACAGGAAATGGGTGTAGCTGTGAAGAGTTGAAAAGGGAAATACCTGGAAGGCCTTGCTTCCTCACTAGCTTCTCAAAGAAAACTGAATAGGCCCTTCCACCCTGGTCTCATGAGCCATGCTTTGCACACCTGAGTATGGCTGCCTCCATCAGAGAAGGTGCCAAGGTGCAGCAACAGGCCCTTGCCATCTATAATAGAAACAGGAGCCAGTGCCTGGCATGGAGCTCCAGAGGTGCTGCCAGTGCCCACCAGCTGACAGAGTTGGGACACCACTATGGCTCTTTCTCTGTGTGCTGTAGAGTGCCTGCATGGGCGTCGGCAGAGCCACAGGAAGTAGCAGGACAAGAAGGGCCCCTGTCAGTGGTCAGGGATCCCGTGTGTCTCCCTGGAGCCCACCTGCCCAGTACTCAGTTACATGTCCTGTGCTTTGCCTGCGCCTTTCCTGGCTTCCTCTCATGCCAGCCTTTTCCTTCCCAAGGGCCACAGATTGTGCTCAGCGTGTATGGACCAGACGTGTTTGGGAACGACGTGGTCCGAGGCTATGGGGCAGTGCATGTGCCCTTCTCACCTGGAAGGTAGGGTGTCACTCTGACTGCTCCATCTTTTTCTGGGCCATTCTGTCCTTGAGACTGCGGTACCCTCACCTGGCAAGGCATCTTGGGCTCGGGCTGGGTATGCCTTGGAGTCCCCTGGGCCTGAGCAACTCAGCCTGGAGTGTAGCAGGTGTGGCCCAGAAAGATACCCACGTGCATGGCAGCCATGATGCCAGCAGACCCGAGGGTGAGAAGTGGGCTGTGCCCTTTGCGGGCTACAGTCACCTGCTCTTTGTAGGTTCCATGACATCCTGACAGAGGCTCTGAAAGCACGTCATTTCCGGTTACTGAGCATATTTTGAGTGTGAAAATACTTGTTTCAGGCACAAAAGGACCATCGCCATGTTTGTGCCAGAGTCTACATCTAAACTGCAGAAGTTTACAAGGTGAGAGTTCTATCTGAAGCCCACAGCAGCTCCTTCTGATACACTTGGTGAATGGCTGCCACAGTCCATCCCTTGTGATGTGCCCGGAAACCTTACCAGGCCTTCCAGTTATTCTGCCTCCTGTGGACAAATGGAACTGGGGTCTGGGGTTGGGGCTGCTTAGATTCACTGGGCTCCCTTATCCCTGAGAACATAAGGTTAGCCTAGTAGAAACAATCAGGAGGTCACTGTAGCCAATAAGTCACAAACTAGGGGACGAGGGTGGGGGATTCAGGAAGACCAGGGTGGCAGGCAGGCATGGGCCAGGATGTAGGGCCTAGGGGAGGGCTCAGGGACAGATGCCTGGATCAAACTCAGCAGGAAGCCCACTTATCCTTGACTTCCAAGTAGGAACTTGGAAGGGCCAGCTGACTGACTAGAACACCACTGTCCCCTGCAAGCTGGGTCAGTATCAGGGAGTGAGACTTGGTTAGAGCCCTGGTAGGCAGAGGAACATGTAAGAGCTCAGGAAGCCACAATGAACTCTGAGGCCTGCAGAGGGGAAGGGAAGCACAACATTCCCCAACGTGTGGGTGCCCAATCCTTTGAAGCATCTCTGGGAGGCCACTACATGGGAAAGGGCTTCTTAGCCAGATGCTCTGGGCCAGTGGCACCTAAAAGTGACAGTGTATACCCCCAGAGCCATCTGGAGCCTCTGGGGAATCAGTGGTCAGGTAGTGTCTGTGGGGTTAGGGAAAGGGAGGGGTTTAGAGAGCCCCACATGTCCATCCTGCCAGTGTTTGCCCTGCTTAATATTTCATGGCCCAAAGAAGGAGTTTGGGCTTTGCAATGAGAGGTCTAACACTTGTATCACTGCCAAAAGCAGGATGCTGGCAGTACCATGCTCCCTCAGGAGGCTCTGAGGAAGCCCCCGCTCCTGCTGCTTTCAGCTTCCCACAGTTGCCCATCTTCCTTGGCTTACGGGTGCATCTCTCGTCTCTATGCCTCCTCTATGTGTGTCACATCTCTCTGCATCCTTCCATGAGGACAGTGGTTACATTAGGGCTATCTCAGATAGTGTATCGCTAGGATTATCCCGGATAATCTAGGATAACCTCCACATCACAAGATCTTTAATATTGAACATTCATGAAGAATCTCTTTCCAAATAAGGTTGCATTCAGTTTCCAGGGTCAAGCATCTAGTGTCTAGTATCTCTGGAAGCTGTTAGGAAAGGAAGATGGTATGCCCTGAAGCTCAGGCCCTCTCCTGCTGGAAACAGCCCAGGCATAACCCCTTGCATCCAGGGTTAATGTCAGCCAGAGTGCTACAGTGCCCTGCTGACTTTTTGGCCTATCTCCTGCTCACTCCCCATCTGCCTGCTCTTTGTCTGCCTTTATTCTCAGACCACTAGGCCCTTGCCTGGAACATTCTCCCCCTAAACAGTCTGTCTGTCTCAACCCAATGAGCAAACCACATTGCAGACCCAAGGAAGATGTTGGTGAGCATGGGATCTGCCTCCACAGTGGAGCTGTGTCCCAGGCCTCAGTCCTCACAGCCACCTGTGAGATGAGTACTGTTAGAGCCTTGCTGCATGATGGGGAAATTGAGGCACAGACAGATGGTGCCTCTGCCCACCCACTGGGAGTCAGTAAGCAGCCCTCTCTCACTGTGGTCTCCAGTCCTGCCTTGAGGCCCTGTAGAAAGCAGCACATGAAGCCTGGGCCCTGCGAAGCATCTTGAAGAGTGCTGGTGCCTGTCCACAGAGAGGATACAAGCAGTACATTGTATTTCCATGGCTACCAAAGGGCTATGTCCAGTGTCTGATACCAGGAATCTCCACGTGGGACCTTGCTTATGAATGTTCTCCTGTGTCCCCAGCTGGTTCATGGGACGACGGCCTGAGTACACGGACCCTAAGGTGGTGGCACAGGGTGAAGGCCGGGAAGGTAAAGCATGATGCCCCAGCCCAGAGGTGGGCTGGAGCCTGGAGAGGGACCTAAGAGGCCCTTAGCACCCAGGGTTCCAGAAGCAGATGGGAGTGAAGGTCAAGAAACTGCGAGGCACCTGGCACCTGGCACTGCACAGGGAGATGGCCCAAGTTTTTCAGAGTGTTTTGCAGATGAGCATCTAGTTGGGACAGAGGGTGTTTCATGTTAGTCTGTCCCATTGTAGCCTCTTGACTTCCCAGTGAGGGACACGGGTAAGCATCTTCATCCCATTTCACAGAAGAGGGCACTGAAGCTGAGAGGTACGCAGAGCACCCTGGGTCTGCCTCTGCCCAAGCTAGCCCAGCTGATGCTGTCTTTCTGTCCCCAGTGACCCGAGTCCGCTCTCAGGGCTTTGTCACCCTACTTTTCAACGTGGTAACCAAGGACATGAGGAAGCTGGGCTACGACACTGGGCCTGCAGACACACAGGACATCCCCAGGTGAAGACACTGGCTTCCTGTACACAGCCATCCTGAGTCTGGCTGGGTAGCTTAGCAACCCCTCAATACACAAGGGCTGCTTTCTGGAGTCAGCTCCTGACCCAGCAGCCTAAAGTACAGCCTGGTGCTACGGGGGGCTGGGGACCAAAGTTCTATATATAATAAAGTCAGTTTTCAGACAGCTGGGCTGGGACTGTTTTCTCTTCCCCATGTCACCTCCATGCCTACATGGGAGCAGGCCTGCAAGACTCTGCCTCACCCTGAGCCTAGCAGAGGTGTGGTGCTGGGAGGCCGCTTGGGTGGCAAGCCAGGATGGTAGCTTTCACAACCCTAGTCCTGCTGTTCATGGCTGTCGCCTTTTCAGCACCTCACTATGGAGCTATATACTCTCCTGCTCAGTCCCTGGAACTGCTTGGGACAACTGCTCCATTGCCAGCAGCCTCCCTTGGTATAGAGAATCCTCTTAGCAGGAACTGGATAGTGGGGGGCCCTGGGTACAGGGACTCCTGGCCTGCCTCCTTCACAGCCTGAGGATGGGCTGGAAACCTTCCAGGATGGGAGGCTGCTGGTTAGAATGCAGCTCTCCATTAAGCTCCATAGGCCAGCACTCTGACATCTGTGAGGGTTCTGGGACACCACAGGAAGGCCTGAGATGAAGCCTCTTCTCCATGCACACTGCTTCCCCTTCTACAGCCTCAGGTGAGCACTGTGGACAACCTACCATAGAGCTTCACTTAGTGCATTTCCACACCACTTCCTCCTCCAACCCAGCTTCCAGCAGCCCCAACCTCAGACTACACTGTGTCACTGACAACAGGCCTACATGCTTTTTTGTCCAGCTATTAGCGACACTGCAGCATACAAGAGTGATCCCTCCAAAAACCTGGCCTCTACCCCCTCACTTACACTGAGCCTGACCTCTACCTTTCAGCCACCAATTTCTAGGGTTAGAGCTGCTTGTAACCAGCTGGAAATGGGTGGCTGCAAGGAAGAGGCCAGGTTTTGTTTTGGTACTGGGGATGGAACCCAAGACTAAACTGCATCCTCAGCCACATGCAGAGTTTTGACAGATGCACAAACCAGCTTGAAATGAGGCTCTGAATGCCCCTCCAGGATGACTGTGAGGTCAATTATGTGGTTGCTGAGCTGACGGCTTTAGGGTAGAGACAGAATTTGCAGTGGGGGTTGGCTATTGTTTTGCTGTCACAGTAAAGAGATGAACTAACTCAGGAAGCAACTTCCCAGTTTGTAAGCAAAAATAGGACAAAAATAAAATCTTATAAACTGTTAGGGCCAGCAAGATAGCTCAGTGGATTAGTACCTGCTTAAGCAGATGCAGGGACTGGGGTTCGATCCCCGGCTTGCTGTGCCAGCCCCAGCCCCGGCCCCTGGTGCACGCTGAGACAGCGATTGAGACCTGGCATGGTGGCACGCACCTGTAATCCCAACACTTGGTAGACTAAAAACAGGAGGACCACTACAAGTCTGATCTTTGTAATGAGACCCTGTACTAAATACATTAAAATATGTAAATAAAAGTAAACTTGATATCAAAAGGCTAAAAAAGCCAAGAGCAGTGGCACACATCTGTAAACTCAGCTACTAGGGAGGCAGGAAGATTGCCAAGTTCAAGACCAGTCTGGGAAATACTTAGTAAGATCCTATCTCAAAATAAAACCTATGCCACTCAGTGACAGAGTGCTTACCTAACATGTACAAGGTGAAAAAACACTGCCAAAAAAGGTTGAAAAGGGAGACTTTCTAGAATTGATGATAAAGTAAGATTGAAAATTGCTTTGGATAATAAAGACCTAATTTAAACACAAAACTAGTTAAACACAAAAACTTTTTTTGGTAAACAGCAGGTGATGGGGTGGCCCTCCCATGGTGGTCCAGATGCCTTCTTGCTAATTCTGCTAACTTGAAGTGAGAGACGGCAAGAAGGCTAAGGCAGGGCATGTCTAAGAATCGATGAACGTTTGCACTTGTTATCCACTGTATTTCTATTGACAAATTACTCCAAAACACACTCCATTTTTATGGCTCATGATTCTTTTTTTTAATTTTATTTATTTATTTATTTATTTATTTTGTGTGTGTGTGTGTGGCCAGCTCAGCCCACCAGGGGGTGGGGCTGGCTGGCATGCGGTGCTGGGGGATCGAACCGAGGTCCCTGTGCTTTGCTAAGCTTGTTCTAAGTAGGTGCTTTAGACCACTGAGCCATCTCACCAGCCCCTGGCTCATGATTCTTTAGGTGAAAAGCTCAGCTGGGCTGCACCACCTGACTCTCACTCCTACAGTGCCTGCTGCCCAGAGCATGCCCATGTCCTGCCACATGGCCCCTCCACATTTGAACTTCATGCAGCCCGCCAGCTCAGCTTCCAGCTGATCAAGTCATGAGAACCAGGCTATGTGCACACCACATACAGGTATTGAGCCCTGGCCTGCCTCAGGCCTGGTGTCCCATCAACCCAGCAGCGTAGGAGAGGACTACTAGGAGACAGGCCCCTGGTGATGGTGGTGGTAGTAGTGGTAGTGGGGGTAAGCAAAGTAATTCTAACCAAACTAATGCCAGATATTTGTACTTGGAACTAATGGGAAACAAAGAATAAGACTGGCAAGATGTGGAGGGAATGTGTTTCCACAGGAGTTGTGCACCCACACCAATGCCTTTGACTTCAACAGGTCCAGACTAGGAACACACACAGGCAGCAGACAGAAGTGGAGTGCTGCCTCCCTAACCCGCTGAGCTTTAACATCCACCTTGGCTATAGTTAAGGGGATATAAGATAGGCCAGGCCTCCCCCATAGGGCAGAACCTGAGACATCAGGCAACACCTTCCCCCCAGAAGAACCACAGCCCTCTTAACTTCTTCCATCCTTTCAGGCAGTGCTATCTCAGAGGTCTGGCACTTTCAAGGACCAATGGTAGTCCATGCCTCCCACTTTGCTCTCCCATGAATAGTCTTACCTGTGAAAATCATCCCTACTGCAATGTCTCCTTTCTGTCAAGGTGTGGTGACCATGTCTGGCTCAGCCTGCCTTGTTGAAGCCCCTCCACCCATCACACCCCATGGGGACCCTGAGCTTTGAGCTGGAAGCAGGGACTAATGAATGGGTACTTCCAACCCATGTGTAGAGTCAATGTTGTGGTGACCCAAGGGCCAGCTGCAACAGCACCTTGCAATGTGTAAAGCAGGCCCATTTCCTATTCCCCCTGAGCAGAAAGGAAGTTGGAACTACCTGACAAGGTAGCATGTGGCAGCTCCTCCCACAGCTCTTCAGTGGCACGAACATGAAGTACAGAACATGGAAGACCTGTGAGGCCTGGCCTTGCAGCTGGCATACTCATCGCTACCTCCTTCAAAGCAGACTCCATCATTAGAAGGTAACAAGGAGTAGAATGCAGGAGAAAGGGATTTGGGCACTTCCCCAGCATACTCTTCAGACCATCTGTGGCAGTGGCCCTCTAAAGGTAGGTTTCCTACCCTCCGTCCCAAAGGTTCAGGGCCACCAGATCCAGGCAGTGGCCTAACACGTCAAGCTGTTCTGGGCAGAAACTGGCTCCCTCACCTTTCCAGGACTCTCCTGCAGCTCAAGATGGGTAAAGGACACACCCAAAAACTGCATCATGATACAAATGATAAATTATATTTATACAGTAAATAAGTATCAACAGTCAACACAAGTTCAAAACCAGCCACCAACCCCTAGGACTGAGAAATGGCTGGGTGACTTCCTCCACCATGGTGCTCATCAGGAGGGGCACGGTGGCACGTGTGCAACACGTGTGGCAGCGGCCGGTGACTTCATGATCAGTGCAGCAGGCAACAGGAACAATATGCACTCGGGATGGCCTGTGCCAGGAGGTGGGGCAAGGGGCTATCTTCTTGGGTCCTGGTGGCCCAGTGGTTCTTGGGGCCTCAGTCATGTCAGGAAGGGCTTTTGTCTATCACAAAAGCATCACTGACCCCAGGAGCTGGGTCTGGTGTGCTGACCTGTAGGCTGCCAGGCTCCACACCACTGGAGAGAAAGCACCATCATGGGCAGGTGTCCTCCTCCACAGCCACACTGCCTCTCCCACTCCCCTAGCCTTCCTGAAGGACACCAGAGTCTAAGGCCAGTCACAGGCCTGCAGTTCCAGGAAGGGTAGCTGGTTGGGAACTTGGGCCTGGAGCAAGGGAGAAGAGGGGGTGGAGGGGTGGACCTCAAACAGGACTCGGAGCAGTGCTCACTCAAGAGCCGTCATGGCCTGCTTGTAATCCAGGGACCACTGTGATCCCTTCTGAGCTGGCACAAAAGGTCAAATCTCTTTCTGGAACCAGAGGGGCGGGGGAGCTGGAGCTTAGAAGTTGGTGTTGCAAAGTGAGCCAGGAAGACCTGCTAGGCTGCCAGGACTCAGGGGGACTGTCCCTTCCCTGGGGAAAGACAAGTCCTCTCTGGTCTATAATTTGGGACTTAATACTTTTTTCACAGTGGTGAGTAGGGTGAGGACAGCAGGAGGTTGGAAGAGGGAGATTGTATTAGTGCATGTTTGTTAAAAATCTATCCTAGGTGACAATTTTCTCATCTCCAAAATAAGATGACTACTTCTCAGCCTGCAACCTTTGTCTGGAGCTGGCAGGTAGGTGGTTCAAAGCAAGCCCTGGTCCTTTACCCCTACCTCAGTCTGGAGACTGTCCCCAGGACCCACGGGCACAGCCGCCCCTCCCACCTAGGACATCACTGTTTCCACTAATCCCATTGTTAACCTGAGTTAGAGGTGAGCACAGATGCAAGGCTAAGGTGCTTCCTCCACCACTGACACACTGTAAACAGAAGTCCCTATTAATCCCTGTGTGCCTTTAATTAAAAAGGAATTAGTTGATAAAAACTGGTGAGTCATATTCCTATGTTAGATTTGTTTCCTTTATCTTTTATGAGGATGGTATACTAGTAAGAAAGTCTCTCTCTGGATCTAGCCAAAAGGGCTGAGAGCTGATTGGTAGTTCACCAAAAAAGGGAGACAGAGAAAGGAAAAGGCAACTAGAGGCTACAAGTTTCTGTCACTGGTAGAGGTTTGTTTTTTTCCTTAAATAAACATCTTTTTTGTGTAATCAAATTCTCATACTTTTTCCTATAAAGAATTTGCTTTAGGTTTTCCATAAGGCATGTTTTTGTCATCCAAACATCTCTTCCTTTTTAAGTTTTCTTACAGAGTTAAAACCATAAATAAGATTTAAACCACTAAAATGACATGTGCTAAGATCTTAATTCAGCCAGACCTGGTCAATTCTATCAAAACTAGACAGTTAAATAAGAACCACGTTATAAAAATATTAGCCAAAAAAAGACTATTAGATAATTTTGCAAACTCAAATATGAAACTGTACTAAACAAAATATGTGCAAACGTGTATAAGCATAGAGCCACGTGGCAGGGTTATGCTCAGATTAGTTTTAAAGCTCGCTCTAGTGGATTTAATTCAAAAGTTGTCCATGGTAGCAGTGTTTACTTTGAACTCACACACTGAGTCAAAGGAAAATAAAATATGCACAACCACTTCTCCAAAGGTCAGTGTCAAATGGGGCTGGCACTTCATCCTGTCCATACCCAGGACTGGGGCTGGGTCATGGGGGACAAAGACAAGGCGACTATCCCACGTTCTGGGCTAGGCAGCGTCTAGGGACCCTTGGGCTGAGGCTGGGGATGAGGACAACACTGACAATTTCATTCTGCATCTGCAGCCTCAGAGGAGTCTGGTCAGGCCAGGGAAAAGCAAGTGGTCCTGCCTCAGATGGCAAAGACACTCCACACGCCACTCAAGTCTGAGGGCCAGGGCTATAAAGGGCAGTCCTCTTAGCAAGAAGCCAGTGCCAAAGGCCCTAATACCCCACTTCACACTCAGCCACCAACCCAAACAGTCCTCGCTTAGTATCCTCTGGCAAGAGTGCTCCGGGCATTTGCTCTGGGTGAGTCCCAGGCCCAGAGCACTAGAGAAGGAAAGGGTTGGTTGTGCCGGTGGCCTGTGCTGCTGATGGAGGCATGCTCACACTGCCCACCATGTTCATCGTTGTGGGGCCCAGTGGTGGCAAGGTGGAGCCACCAGCCCCCAGAACTGGATGTGGGGCTGCTGAGGTCATGGGTGCCACAGCCATGGGCTCCACCCCTGTGCTAGGCCCAAAGGATGTGCTGCTCCCCAGGACCGGGCTCCCTCTCAGTTGGTTCAGCGTCAGTGGCTGGGGCTGGTTCACCTGGAAGGGGTTAATGGGGGCCGAGGTGGTGGTGGTACCTGGGGAGAGAGCAGGAGGACAGAGGTTGAAATGTTAGGAAAGTAGTGTCCCCTCCAGTGGTAGGGTACTTCCACCCTCAAGAAACATAGCTCTCCATCTGTAGAGAGCTATGTTCTGATTTTTATTTTTGAGAGAGAGTCTTACTATATATTTCAGACTGCCCATTAAATTCACTCAGCGTCCCAAATGCTGGGAATATAGATGTGTACCACCACATCCACCTCCATGTGGATTCTGAGCCTCAGATCAGGACTACATATGTTCTGGTTCCTGCTGTACCCTGAGGGTCCTCGTTAGTAGTGGCTATATCCATAGGAAACATTAGCAAGCATTTGCTGACTGCATGAACTGTCCTGTTGGGGGCCAGGAACTACAGCTGTGAGAAGCCTATGACTTGTCCAGGATCATAGAGCTAAAAAAGCGCTAGCAGCATGCTAGACTCAAGATCCCCAGGTCCTCTGCAGGGCTAGTGCCCAGAATGCTGTCAGCAGCAAATAGCTGCTCTATGTCCTCACTGTATCTGCCCAGCTAGAGCCCCACATGCCTGGGAGAGAGGAGGGCTTGGGGTGTGCAGAAAACACAGCATGGCTTTCTTAGCAGTATTCATGTGTCACCCTGGGACCAACATAGCAGCACTGTGAAGACTCGGGGAAGCCTGCTGACCAGCCCTGTCTCACTCTGTTTCCCACCTCCCTCTAGCAGAAGTGTCTTCCACCCATAGCAAAACAGCTAGGGAGTCTTTGCTGAGAGATGTGGTGGTGACAGTTCCGAATCTCCAGCCCAGCCCATTTGTGCCTGCCAAAGCAGCATGCTGGTCAAGAGTGGCCCAGTCACCACCATGGAGAAAAGGCTGTTTGCTGTTCTTTGATACTAAAGGGGGAAGGGGACTCATCTCCTAGGTCTGACATGGGGGCTCTGAGAATCACCACCCCTGGTTCATAGCTGAGGAAAAGAAGACCGGAGAAGGGTAGCTGTCCAGCCAGGAAAGGAAACCAGAACTGCATCTCTGGTCCATGCAACCATGACAGCCAGGACTACCTGTGTGGCCTGGAGAATGGTCCTAAGTGTATCTGAACCTCCTTCATCCTGGCTATGGCCCTAAGGCCCACAACAGGTTCAATGTCCCACAGCTCCAAGATATCCTCAGAGATAAGGACAGAGCCATGCACAGGAGCTCCTCTGGACCCTGACTGCTGAGGGTTGAGGTTAACAGGAACTACTGGATAGGAACAGGCTTCAGGCTGATGGAGGTCCTCAGGCGCTAATTCAGCTCTACCCATGGAGCTACCCTCCCCTTGGCTAGCATATTCTTCCTAACCTAGGCCTCATGTGTGGGACCCAGCAACTCCACACATTCACTTCAACCTAAGGCCACAGCCTAGGCCCTCTAGAGCCAATGGCCACTACTCTGTAAAGCCTATGCAGGTCTCTGTTCCTTTTTAGCCTGGGGCCTGGTCAAAGGCTCACACATTCCTGCAAGACCTTGGAGGAATCTGCCAAAGGAAGAAGAGCTTCATAGGAAGAGGTCATCTAGGCTGGTTGGAGAAGGAAAGGGGAGGTGGATACTCTAGGCAGGAAATGGAGTGTCATGCCCCAGAGGTAAACAGGAGTCTGTCAGGTTTGAGAATCACAGAGCTCAGTGCTGAGGATTGATGTACAAGGGGAAGGAAGATGAAGGGGCCAGACTAGAGATGCCAGAGCCAGAAACAGTAACCCTGGATATTGAATCAAGCAGCTGAGGGCCTGTTCTATAGCCAACATGGAGCCCCTAAAGGGCACAGTGCAGAATTCTGCAGGAGGGGAATTGGACTATAGACTATTGGACCCTTAGGCCGCCTAGAGAAGGGCTTATGTTAACAGGCCACATTAATTTCTCCCCACAGGGCAGATATTGGGTGGCAAACTCTAGCCCTTCCTCACACCAGCACTCTGCCTGCCCCCACCTGGCCCAGAACCAGTACTCCCTCCAGGGTCTCCCTGCCAGGGCTACCTAGCTTCAGTCTGGTTAAGTCTCAACTGAGAAGTCTCCTCATATCCTCTTTTAAATAGCAGCTTCCATGACCCACCCCATGTGTCCGTGAAGAGGGATGGTTGTATATTCCTGAGCTCCTAATGGTTCTGCTCTTTTTCGACCAGAAGTAGGAACAGCTCCTGGAGCTTTGGCTGTAAACAGAACATGGTAGGAACAGCCCTCCTCCCCACCCCCTAAGTGGAAAGGAATCAGCTAGAGGGCCATCACACTTGCAGTTTAAGGGTAAGCAAAGCAAGCAGCCAGATGAGGCATAGGCATATTCCTACCTGGCGCTAGGAAGGGGTTAAGGGACTGGGCCGGTGGTGTTGGCCTGGTCACCAGTGAATCCAAGTTCACCAAAGCAGCATTGGGGCCCAGGAATGACTCGGGTGTTTTCCGGGCACCACTGGGCTTGCTCGAGGCAACAGTCAGGGGCTGAGACTCAAAGGGGTCAGGGCTTGTAGCTCCATTGTTCTGGGATGGCAGAGAGGCCGCAGACTCGGCTGTAAGACAAGGACACACATGGCATGGTGAACATGAGTTCAGGCCCCAAGAACACAGACATTCCTGATGTCAAAGTTCCCAGCACAAACATATGGCATACAAGACATGATGTCCCCACCAGTGTTCTTTCCAACAGTCCCAAGTAGAGACACATAGCCAGGGAGCAGGCAATAAGCCATTTGTTCACATAACCAAACACCAAAATGCAGGGACATCTGAATAGTTAATGAAGAAAAAAAAAAGAAAGAAAGAAAAAGAAAAACCTATACAAAAGTTAAAAAAAAAAAATTAAAAATAACATATACAGAAAAATCCTTCAAAAATGTTAGGATGTTATTTTGGTTGGTGAGGCATGGATAATTTTTTGTATCATTCTATATTTTCACTTCCTACAATGAACACAAATTTATTGAGAGTAAAAAAAAAAAAAAAAAAAGAAAACTGTTGTAAAATTTAGTCAACAGAGGATGTGCTGAAGTTGGTTGGCGGGGATGTTCCTCTGGCTGGGATGCACGGTGGCTATGTACTCAGTTGTATAATCACACTCTCACTCGGTAATGCAACTTGTATGAACCCAGCCTCAGGAAATAATGCAAAATGTGAGCCAGATTTAAGGACAAATGTTCACCACAATGTTATTTACTTTGACAAAACAGGAAATGAATCTACAATGTCTTTCCCCAAAATGATGATTAAATACAGTGGTGCTTCAGTTGATGAACTTAATTCTTTCCATGATTCTGGTCACAAACCAAGTTAGAAGAAAACTGAATTAAATTCAATGGTTAAGTTCAATATTAACCTTATGGGCCAGGGAGATAGCTCGGTGGACTAAAATACCTGCTTAGGCAAGCGCAGGGACCTGGGGGTTTGATCCCCAGTACCACATGCTGTGCCAGGCCCTCCCCCAGGGTGGGCTGAGCCAGCCAGAGTCCAGGATTGGTAGTGCATGCCTGTAATCCCAGCGCTGGGGAGACTAAAAACAGAAGGATCACCATGAGTCCAAGCTATATAGTGAGACCCTGCAACAACCAAATACATTTAAAAAAAAAAAAAAAATTAACCTTATGGAAAAATTTGATTCAGTTCTCCTCCAATTGGGTTTGTAATCAGAACTGTGGAAAGGGCTGGCCAGATAGCTCAGCGGATTAAAGCACCTGCTTAGGCAGATGATGGGACTGGGGTCCAATCCCCTGTGTACCATGCCAGCCCTGGCTCCAGCCCCACCCCTAGGTCATACTGAGCCAGCGACTGAATCCTAGTGCTTGGGAGGCTGACAAGAGGAGAATCACTATGAGTCTAATCTGTGTAATGAGACCCTGTACTAAATAAATAAATAAATAAATAAATCAAACAAACCTGTGGGAAGAACTAAGTTTGTGAACTGAGGTACTACTGTAAATTATTGGCAAGCAATCTGTATATGCTGCCAAAGTAAGCACTATTACTGAGCAACTTTTTAAAGTTATGGAACATGTATTCTGTTATTCTATAAAAACCAAGAAGAGACAGGACTTGACTTTATCTGATACTGTGAGTTAAACAAAAAAGACTAAGCCTGTAATCCCCAGCACTCGGAAGGCTCAAGCAAGAGAATCACTGTGAGTTTGAGGCCAGCCTTAACTACATAGTGAGACCCTGTTCCCCCCCCACCAAAAAAAAACTTCCAAAAACCCAAAACAACAACAAAAAAGACTGCTAAGAGTTCAGGGGGAAAAAGCTGCATGTGGTAGCATAGGCCCAGCAGGCCTGTGGTTGCTGTTGGGGGCTAGTGGGGAACAGAAGAGACAGGGGCAGGGGAGTAGGCAGGAGAAGGGGTGGGAAATGGGGAAGGCAGTATGAAAAGCAGAGGGAAGAAAAAGCTAAGAGGCATGATTAGAAGGTGAGGAAGGAAGGAAACTGACCAGGACTGGGGTCTCCTATGCAGCAGCTGTCACCTGGGGCTAAGGGACGAAGTAGGCAAACACTGGCCTTATCCATGCCCAAAGGGAGGTTGTCTGGGAAAAGGAGATGTCTTTGGAGATGAGAAGCTCACGGGAAGCAGGTGACTGGACAGGACACATGGGGTGGGCCCACAACACACTGGAAAGATGGAGTAGGAATAGGGCATATGCATGCAGCTGAGTTGTTCTGGCTGACCTGGACAGAACAGCTCAAGGGAGAGGGTACCATACACAAAAAAGGTACTCCACATGAGGGAAAGCTAAGAGAAAAGAACCTCATAACTTTTCATTGTCAATGTGTGAACTCCCAGAATTAAAAGTTTCAGGCTTTCAAAAAAAAAAAAGTTTCAGGCTCTCAAGATCAAAATGCAAAGAAAATGCATGAAATTGGCAGATACGAAACCTATTATTTTTGCAATAACTGAGTGGTCAAATGTACAGAATATTATGGAAACTACCTTTACCTACCTGTTTTTTTTGTAGTTCGGAGGTTGTCAAATTCAGAGAAGTCATCTTTAACTGTACCATTGAAATTATTGAAGAGCTCAAAGGACCCTGTGGGGACACAGAGGCCAGTAACTGAGGGCATCCAATGCGACTCCACAGGGCTACAGGTGCCCAATCTATTCTGAGGTGGGGAGGCCTCTCCCACTCATTCCACCTCCTAGGGAAGAACTCACTGGTGGACTGGGAAAAGGACAGCAGGGGGTACAGAGACCTCAGCCTCCCCATGCAAAAGCAGGGGCACCAGCCTCCATTAGCCCCATCATAATGGAAGGTGCTAGTGAAGGTACAGACACACTTGTGAAATGAGTGTCAGTACGAAATGACTTGAAAGAGTGATCAAAGTCAACCCACTGGTCTAGGGTGAGAACTGAACCATGGCTGGGGTCCCCATGTAGCACCTCTCACAATACCCTTTGGACAAGCCCCTCGGAGATGAGGGTGCACAGGTGGCTTGTAAACTCCTACTTTCTCTAGGGTGCTCAGGACACAGGGATCAAGATCAAAAGCTAAGGGGGTTAGAGGAGCAAATGCAGCAAACTAATAGGCCACTGCCAGGGAGAAGTGAAGCTGCTGGGCTTGGGGCTCTCACCCGAGGCAGATACAGGCTTGCCAGCCGAGGGTGCACCCCAGGCATCCGTTGTTTTCCCAGTACTGGGGGCAGGTGGTTGTGAAGCTGCCCAGGGGTCAGAGCTCTGGGGAACAGAGTGTGTGCTGGCTCCCCATGGGTCCACAGAGGCCGCTGGCTTGGCACCTGCAGAAAGGTAGTGTCAAGACTTAAGAGATGGGGGCTGGTGAGATGGCTCAGTGGTCTAAAGCACCTACTTAGAACAAGCTAAGCTAAGCAAAAGCACAGTGACCGCGGTTCAATCCCCAGCACCACATGCCAGCCAGCCCCGCCCCCTGGTGGGCTGAGCTGGCCACACACACACACAATAAATAAATAAATTTAAAAAAAAAAAACAATAAAAAAAAAAAAAGACTTAAGAGATGCCTTTGGAAAATTCAGAGCAGGTGGGATGAGGAAAGGATACCCTAGTGGGCCACACTGGAGTTTCTGCCCTCTGTCAGGTAAGGAAGTCACCCAGTAGACTGTTTTCCCCCCTCTGGGAAGACCAGGGAAATCTCACAGCTGAGATCTTCCCATGCTCCCTTCCATACTCCGGGCTAATATTACAAGGGGCTGCCCAGGCCAGCCCCACTTCAACAGACTATGGGACAAGCCTCTCTCCCTAGAACCCAGGCTCTACCCAAAAGGAGCCTGACAGTTTTCCCACCCCACCCTGGCTGTCCAGAGCCCCTGGAGGCACTTCTCCCACCTGCTTTGAGTGGTTTCTGCTTTTTGAAGGAGTATAAGATGGCTATATACTGAATAAAAAGAGAAATAATAAAACAAACAGCTATGTATGCATTCACTACCCGCTGAAGCAAAAAAAAATACTTTCAAACTGTAAGTGGTAAAATCAACTTAATGGGTCACAAACTTATTTTTTTTTCCTTTGAAAATGGATCTTGCTATGTAGCTCAAACACCTCTTGACCAACCCTTCTGCCTTGGCCTTCTGAATGCTGGGATTATAGGCATATGCCACCACATTTAGCTCACAATTATCTTTCTTTGAATTGAGAAAACCTACATACATCTAAAGTATCAGTCTTAACATGTACATCTTCTAGTCGCGACAATGTTCACCACACTTGAACATGCTACTTACTGTATACTATCTTTGTAGCCAGCAATACTGCTGTGATTAAGGATTGGAAGTTATTCTAATTATTGAATCTAATAATTATTCTAATAACTGTCAATCCTAATAATTTATCTACAAAAATGTCTTAGATCACCTGCCAGTCACAAAAAAGTAAAAAGGCTGGATATTACCTCTGTCTTGCTCTTTATCTCACAGGATCAATTTCTACCATTTTAGCATCAAGTATGTAAGCTATCCACTTTTCCTCCTTTTGAAAGCCTTTTTTTCCCCCCAGAGTCAGGGATTGAACTCAGGCCCTTGAGCTTGCCAGACAAACACTTATTCAACTGAGCTATCTCCCCTGCCCTTTAGAAGCCTTTTATCAGGTTATGGAAATTCTTCATTAGTCTAATTTTGCTAAGAATTTTGCATTAAATGGCTGATGAATGTTATTAAACTGTTTCTGCCTCATTAATATGATCATGATTTTTCTTTTTATCTGTTAATTGGTACATTAATTTTCTAATGACTCAGTTCTTAGCAAGTTTTTCATTATTTTTTCTTACTTTCCTGATTTTGAAATTCTTTCAGTAGAATTTTTGTATTAATAGTCATAAACAAATGTAGCCTGGGGCAGGGAGATAGCTCAGCAGCATGAGCACCTGCTTGGCAAGCACAAGGTCCTGAGTTTGAACCCTGGTACTGCCTAAAATGTTTGCTCTCATACTATGTGTCAGGCTCTCATGTCCTGGTATGACAGACACATCAAATGAGTAGGAATATACCCTGTTTTCTTGTTCTCTGAAGCTTATACAGAAGTGGAAATGTTTCTTGAATGTTGTTAAAAATTTTGTCTATAACACCCTCTGAGTAGATTTGAGGAGGGAACATAGTTTAAGTACTGATTTAATTTCTTTCATGATGATAGAGCTGAATCTAGCTGGGCTTGGTGAAGCACATTTGTAATTCCAGCACTTTTGGAAGCTGAGGTTGAGTTAGAGGCCAGCCTGGGCTACAAAGTGAGTTCAAGGCAAGCCTGAAAAGCACAATAGAAAGCCTGTCTCAAAAATACAAAAACAGGGCCGGCAAGATAGCTTA